>NC_057807.1:477208684-477216400 GCF_018294505.1 Triticum aestivum | reverse complement strand
TCAGTTCATCCTTTTCTCTCCAAAGTCGCCCCTCTCTCCCTCTCTCATCTCGTCCACTCCCCCCCCTTGGATCTTCACCGATTCTTCACCGTTTTGGCGGATCGAGATGGCCCCAAGGAGAGAACCATAAGCTCCTCCGATCCCTCCAATTAGTTTTTGCAAACTTGCTTCTGATTCGACGCATTATTTGCTTGAAATCCCTCATGTTTTTGAACTTATATTGGATTTTTTTTCACCTAAGATTGATTGTAGTTGTAGTTCCTAGTTCTTTAGTAAGTAGTGGTATTGGATATGAACTCTAATCAATAGTTCATATGTTAGTGTGAAGATGAACCCTAGTTCATAAATTTTTTTGTTAAAAAAATTATGATGTAATGTTGATATGAGGAGAACCCTAGTTTGATGATGCATGTGATATGATGATATGATCTAGTGTGAAGATGAACCCTAGTTTGATGATGCATGTTGATATGATGATATGAAGATGTTGTTTGGAAAATTTTATTTAAAAATATGAAGATATGATGTATGTCGGAGTTTTTTTTTTGATACGATGCATGTTGATATGATTTGATCCATCATGTGTAGTAGATGTTGTTGGAGGAATATGCTTAAAATTTTATTTTAATATGATTTGAGTTCATTGTTTGTTTGTGTATGCTTATGCTTATGGTGCTTTTGTTTATGAAACTCTATTAAGGCGGCCACCTCTTGCGGACAACATCGGCCCACGGTACTGCATGCTGGACCGGGCATTCGACAAGGGTCATCGTGCCCGTTTCATAGAGAACGGAGAGGTAAGTGATATGAAAGAAATTTTGATCAAAGTTTTCGGATTGATGAAAATGATTTCCTAACTTTTGGCGTTCACTTTTTGACAGACGCTCCAGCCACTGCACATGAGGGGTCACGGGGTTCATGGGCATATGGACTACGACGAGCGCTACGCGTCGTTCTTCAAGAAAGCCCGTATGTTAGGTTTCGTGTTGTAGTTCAAGCGTCGGCCGCCGACGCTTGTCCACGCGGCTCTCACAACTCTGATTGACCGGTGGAGACCGGAGACCCATTCTTTCCATCTGCCATGCGGGGAGATGACGGTGACCCTAGAGGACTGGGGGATGATTACTGCAATGCCGATCGAGGGTCATGCACTCACCGGTCGAGTGGAGAGGACCAACTGGCAGGAGAGGGTCACCACCCTCATCGGCGACTGCCCCGGTGCCAAGAGTAACCGTACATCCGGTGTGCCGTTGATCTGGATCTTGGAGCACCGGAAGACATGCCCCGAAGGTGCAGACGAGGCGACTGTGGAGTGGTATGCGAGGGCCTACCTGTGGTATATTCTCACGGAGGTCGTGTTTCCAGACAGCTCCGGGAACTCTGCCAACTGGGCGTATCTGTTCTTCCTAGCAGACTGGGATGCATGGTACAGTTGGGGGACCGCATCTCTCGCCTACCTATACCGTTCGGTAAGAGAGTGTCTAATTGCCTACCTACCTACGAAAGTGTGTCCATGACATTTTCTTATATCGGATCCTCATTTGATGTTTTGCAGCTTGACGACGCAACGTAGAGGACGGGAGACAAGTCCAACATGGGTGGCTTTGTCTGGGCCTTCTCCATTTGGATGTGGGAGCGGCTGTCGGTGGGGCGTCCGGAGAAGATGCCAAGACGCCCATGAGAAGACTATAGCGAAGACGGCGATGAGACTCGAAACCCCACCGTAGCTTATGAGTGGGACATTGTCAAACTCTACACGGGCCTAAACAAGACTTCATACAAGGTCTACACCAACGAGTTGGACCCTTTGACGCATACGCAGGTATATGAACTCGCTCAACACCTTTCTCTTTGATTCCACTTTTGACAGAGAGTGGGAACTTACCAATGTATATGTAATAGGTAAACTGGTGGCCGTATCATGACCGAGAGTGGGCCTTCAATCTGAACGTCATGTGTGAGGCCGACAAAGGTCTCTGGCGGTGCATCGTGCCCATCATCTGTGTGTACGCCGTCGAGTGGCACTTGCCACACCGCGTGGCCACGCAGTTTGCGATTTATCAGGATACCCCACCAGGCCAGCCCACCGATACCGACGGCCACGCGCTCCACCTGTGAGCGCTTTGTTCTCCGTGCCCATGATTTCATTACGCTTATCATGTTTCTTGTTGCTTATGATGATCTCATTGCGCTTATGATGATTCTTGTTGCTTATGCCTTGCAGGATGAGCCGGCAGAAGAATCAGTCAATCACAGACTGGGGAGAGGAGCATAAGACTCATGTGACGGAGTGGAACCGGCGGAGGCTCCGTAAAGACGTGGAGAGGAAAGTGACTAACTGGGATGATTACCTGGGCCGACACATGAGGTGGTACAATGATGGCCAGAAGCACCGTCTTCGTCTCAGGACTCGGTGGACGGCGGAAGACATCGCGGAGCTGGAGAGGGATGAGCCCAAGGAAGAGGCCTACCAGGCCGGCATAAGAAACATGCACAGTGGATTTAGGGAGTTTGCACCTCTCATCAACAGAGTGGTAAGTTTGAACCGATGGTTGTATTTAAATTAGTTTATTCGTCATCGTGACTGACTTATGCCGTTGCAGTCTGGTGAGCTGAACAGATGCATCTTCGAAGCCTCAGATCCACTAGGTGATATCCCCGGGAGCGTACAATCCGAGAACAAAATGAGGGGGACGGTGAAGGTACAATTTCAACCTCTTCAGAACAGATGCATCTTGTTCACTTGCAATCAGTCGATCTGATACTTATTATGCCCTTGTTTCATTGTGAGTGCAGAAGTCCGTGAAGCGTTGTCGCAAGCTGGTAGGGCTGCTTGGGTGTGCTGGAGCTGGGTCAGTTGAAGCTTATCAGCCTGTAGCCTCACAGGGTCACATCGCCTCATCGAGCCATGCTCCCTCGTCGTCTAGGTTGGTTGAGGATGAGGAGGAGGAGGAGGAGGAGGAGGAGGCCACACATGAAGAAATGGAGGAGGAGGAGGAGGATGAGAGAAACGGGGAGGAGGAGTACGATGAAGATTATGTACCTCCACCAACTCAAACATCTCAAGCATCTCAGCTGCCGAAGAAGAGGAATCCGAAGAAGAAGGATTTGCTGAGTCCGGACCTTTTCCAGAGACCGGTTCCTCGACGGCTCAAGAAGAAGACTGAAGAGACTCGTTCAAAGAGTAACGAGGACCGTACCTCCAAGAGGGGAAGGAGCAACTGATTATGCTCTTCGATACTTGGCTCTTTTAGTTTGGTTGAACTTGTCTAGTGGTTATGAAACTACGTGGAACTATGTGTTTGCTATTTGTGGATCTATGTGTTTGCTACTACGTGGAACTCCCTTGAAGTTCGTTTGAAATGTTATATGCACAAGTTATCTAATGTTGATCTATGTGATGCCCAAGTTTAATTGTTTAAAATCTGTGATTGCTGTCATATTTGTAAAACTTGCTGTACATTGCTGTCATATTGCATTCGAAAACAAAACAACCAAATGAACTAGAAACAACAAAACACAGGACCCTACTGCCAAGGACCATGGCGGTAGGTTCACACAGCCTACCGCCAGCCACCTTGGCGGTAGGGTGCACCTACCGCCAGGGCCCTTCCATTCTTCGTTACAGAAACATTACACTGGAAAACACAGGACCCTACCGCCATGGGCTCTGGCGGTAGGATCGCACAACCTACCGCCGGGACCCATGGCGGTAGGGTGCACCTACCGCCAGGTCCACTGCACATTTCGTTACAGAAGGTCTGTACGGCAAAACTCAGCTACACCCTACCGCCAGGTGCTCTGGCGGTAGGTTTAGACAGCCTACCGCCAGGCCTCCCGGCGGTAGGTACTTATCCACGTCAGCACAGTCAAACGGCCGCCGTCCCCCTCCGTCGCACCCTACCGTCATGGGACGTGGCGGTAGGCTGTCTAACCCTACCGCCAGAGGCCCTGGCGGTAGCAAAAGGGTCAAATCCCGATTTTTTTTGCAACCGAGGTCAGATCTTGAATTTCTTACCAAAAGGGTCAAAACACGAAATTCGGCCACGAGCGAACGCGAAGGAGCGTTTCCGGCAAATTTAACAGTTTTGATCTCTGGATGAAATCATTTCATAAAATGAACTGCTCCTAAAAAATTCACTCAGCTGACCGTTTTGAGTGGCGCCTAACACGGGGGCGCCACATCCTACGGTGCAGCGCCTAGCATACAGGCATTGCACTTCTGTCCAGCGTGGCAGCCCCGGGGCCCGCACCGAGCAGTGCAGCGCCTAGCCCGTAGGCGCTGCACATTGACTTAAGCCGCATCGGGGCTGCCCTCTCCATCCGAACAACAGTTATCCCCATCGAGTAGTGGCGGCGGCGGCCCTCTCCTCTCCCCCTCTACACCCCCTCTCAAGAATGAAGCAGATCTGAAGTTTTTGGCCTTGAGTTTCTCCCCTAATCCCTCGTACAAGGTAAACTCCTCCGATCCCTTTCTTTTCCTCCGTAAATTCGTTCACATTTGTCTCATTTAGCCAAGTTTTGATGGAACCCTTGATTTGCTTGGATTTGATTTTTATATGATAAATTGAAATAGCATGGTGTGATGTAGGATTTGTAGTCATTGTGGAACCTAGATTGTTCACGTTTTGGTGGTACCCTTGTGTAGATTTGTAATATTGATATAGATTTGTGTGATTAGGATTAGTAGATGATTGGTAATCATTGCTGGACCCTAGTATTTATGATGGGTATTTGTGATGATTGTTGACGTCCTTTCATTGTATATTTTAGATTAGTATTCAACTTTCCTCTTAATGTTTACCGATTGTTGAATACGTATGAAATAATGCTCACATATTAAATAAAGCATAGGGAGTAAGCTAACGTATGTTTATTGTTTGAAAATTTGTAGGATGGTTTGGCTTCTCGATGATCACTGGGACATTCGACATCGGGCATACATTATGTCGTGGAGCAGCGGGTAATAATGAAAGTGGCCGGTATTATGAATTTTGTGTTTATTTCAAACACAAATGCCTCATATGTAATTTTCTGATTTGTTTGTTTGTAGGAGCTTGCATCTCCGAAGATTCGGTCTCACGGAGTCATCCTTGAAGCGACGCACTATGATGAGCGGTACACACCGTAAGGGCAATAGTTGTTGTGAATTCACTGGTCTCTCCACGCGTGCCATACAGACACACTGTCGCGGGCGTGTCATTCAACTCGATCGGCCAAGCCATACACATACACACCGTCGCAGCCGTGTGTGTCCACCGCAGTGAGTGAGAGTAACTATTTCGGCATGTGACTGCTTTTGGCATGCATAAGTCGAGCAAGGCCAAAAGTCACAAATCCGTACGACGACCGAGCGAGCTCGAGGTCGAGCGAAGACCTGTGGCTGTGGGTGTAGTCCTTGAACTGCATAGTAGTACTAGTACAAGAACAGAACCGCAGCGATAACTCGGACCTACCGCCCCAGTCTACTAGCATTAGCTAGGTGCAACAGCGGATCCTTCTTGGAAATACATTTCGTGCATCTTTCCTTCTCGTTGAGGGGCCAAAGTTTCGGTTCAAAGTTCAAACAAAACAAGGCTTGAGTTTTCACCGGGAATGTTGCCCTGCCTTCCGGGTTTCAAGCGTGTCTCGTCGGACAAGCCTGCAGAGGAGACTGCCCACGCTTGCTTGAATGCTGCTTCCAACCGCTCTTCTGATTCTGAACGATCGGCGTTCTGTTCACTACCAATTGACATGACCTTTCCTATTATCACCAGTAAGCCTTGCAGTCACCCTTAAAGAATATTAAACCGTGTAGTCGTGTCGACGTGTTTTTGCCCCTTGATATTTGTCTATCCAACATCTAGTACCCAGACGAAATGGTCGGTTTGCAGTAATATTTTCTTCCTGATGGCCTCCACCACCACTTAACTTCATTATCGATGATATGCCAAATTTAACGTCCAAATAACGTAAGTTTCTTCCTCGCAAATTTTTTAAGTGAATTTCTGTTTTTTTTGAAAAGGAGGATGATCCCCGGCCTCTGCATCTGGGCGATGCATACGGCTACTTTATTAATTATTCTCACAAGACCTTACAAAGTCATACAACAGTAAGACTAAAGCCACCGTCTAAACAACAAATGTCGCTACACCTATCCAGTCGATGAAGGGGCGCAGATAGCCTAGACCTAATATCAAACAGACATCGCAGCCAAACCTAACATCTAAGACCTGAGACCCCAACCTAGCCACTTGCCGGGTCTGGAGCACACACTGGTCCGGCGTGCTCTCAGAGGCCGCCGCCGTCAACTGCCACCGCCCCATCTTCAGAACTGTACTGATGCATCAACCTTGCTCGGTCTAGCTATCGTCGACGCCACCACGGCGCCCAACGGCACCTCCTCCCTGCGCGCAAACAGCTGAGCACATCGCGGTCGCCACTGATACACCTCAGCGCCATGCTGCCAAATACCACCAGCCGACACAGCTTGAAGTCTTTGGAAGATCTATCGTGCGTAGCACCTGCCGACCAGGCATGACAAAGCGTAGCACCTGTCGGTCAGGCATGACTTGACATCTCCACCGAAGCTCCGTGCAAGACGAAGCCGCTCCACCTCTTGCCTCTGACTTCCAGCGCTGCTCCACAAACGATGCTTTCAAGAGAAAAACGACACCGCAATGCCGCCATCATCCGATCTGGGACACCAGATCCTAGGGTTTCCCCCGAAGCAGCACGAGTGGGTCGACAGTAGTTACACGACGATGCCTTCATCAAGATAACGGTGTAGAACGCTGCCATCGTCTGCCATCGGCTCGGTTTTCACCGGCAACCATGTCTCACCAACTCGAGCCGGGACTAGATGATGGATCTCGAGATCCGATCACCAAGCTTCTGGCCGGCCACCGCCGACGAAGAAGATGACCACCACCACTGGCTACATCGGCCAGAACAAATCTGCCATGGGTGCCGCCAAGCAGTCCACCAGGCCCTCGACGCCGTCGCCGATCTAAAGTCAGATGACATGTCGCCGAAGACTGGATCGCCCCGCCGCCCGATCCAAGCCAGCCACCGCCCGTGGCCCAAGGCAGGGCCGACCGCTGCCGCCGTCAAAGCCAACACCGTCGCATCTAGATCGGCCGCACCTCCAACATGTTGAGGCCCCGCCACCCCTGAGACGCGGGAGGGAGGAAGAGCCCCCGCCACCGCCGTCGGCCTCCGGGTGCAAGCCGCCGGCGTCCTCCGGCGGCGGCGCGAGGAGGGGAGGAAGATGGGCTAGGCCCGGCGGCGGCTAGGGTTGGGGAGCCCCCGAGTTGCCCGAGCGAGGGGCGACGCGGGGGAGCGGGCGTGCGGGGGAGCGTTCTGGAGCAACCAAGTGAATTTCTGTATGTTGTCGATTTTGTTTCTCAACATGTGTTATGAATTTTGATTTTGAACACCTATTATCTACGTTGAGTTTTTTTTAGAATTTTCAAAACATTTTAAGATTCATGTAATCAATATCGAGTTTTCTTTGACAATACAAAACTGTACCGTGCCTTACTACAGTTGACATAATTTAGCTACTGTATAGTGCTCCCTATGTAGGCGAATTTTGATCTAAAACGTCCTATATTGATTTACAGAGATAAAATTACACGTGTGCAAAAACTTTATCTCTTTTTCCACAACGGCAATGATCATATATTCTCTATCAACTTTGACATGTGTATCTGTTCTTCTTGACGCTTGATTTTC
>NC_057807.1:477019114-477208225 GCF_018294505.1 Triticum aestivum | reverse complement strand
CACACACTAAGCTACTGCACATCATGATCATAAGATCGATTCGAATACCCAGCCTATACATCTAGAGACAAAAAGTAAGATGATACATTATGACATTAATGGTGGGCAATTACAGTGATCTTTGCCGTCCATCCATGCATTTACGCTTACCTAGGGAGAGTCGGTCCATCGTCGTGGTTGTCTCCACCACCGGGACCGGCCGGCTGTGCACCACGCGCATTCGCCAGCAGCAAAGCTTTATCATGCTTCACACAACACCCGCGTCGTCGTGGGTCCTTTTGTTGACAAGCAAAAATCTACTAGGGTTAGTCAAATTCAAACTTTGGACTCTCGATCTTTAGAACAAAACGAATACTAGGGTTCGTCAAATTTAAACTTTGGACTCTTGATCTTTAGAACAAAACGAATGCCCCGCTGCTGCGGGAGTTTGTATGAAATAAAAACTGTGTTGGACTAATCAATCTAGCTAGTGTCTTTACGGTTTCTTCTGTAGCAAGATTATTTCTTATCGATACTTTATAAATAAATAAATAAATGTACATCTCTATGTATATGTGCAAAATGGAAGCAAATAAAATATGCATGCATGCATCACTTTTCTTTCATAGAGCACCAGAGTATGAGCTGCGTGCGACAGTATCTTTTCCTTGATTAAAACCCTCTTGTGGTTTGAGTTACTGCATTTGCATGCATGCCTCTTACTATATGTGGTTGGTGCACTGGCTCCCGATGTGTAGACTGATCTAATATATCTAACGATAAATTTAATTTGGGTGATGTGGCTTAAGGATAAACAAGAGAATTCTTGTAATGGAGGCTAGCTATTTAAATATAATAGATTACCGCTTTGTATTTATTGATCCTGGTCAATCATGATTCTAGAACAATTTATCGCACGAACAAAACACAACCAGGATCACATGCTTCTGTCACTGATTATTGAACGTACCCTATCATTTCCTTGCGTAGGTCCATCATTACAATATGCTAAATGCTAAACAATTTAGTCACATGCAATTTACTCTGAATTGTCTAAAGTGGAAGACACCACTAACATTAGAGGTTCTCAAAGAAGTTACTTGTTCTTAATCATCAGAACGATGCATTCAATGTTATGGATTATCTCTGTGTGAGAGAATTGATGCAACTTTATATTATCAATAGAACATTTGTTCGTTTGCTCTATTACTGATCAACGATGTGGTCAAAGATCAGAAATTCAAAATGGACACAAATCACAAGGCATATAAATCTTAGAAGGGGAAACCTATGTTTTGTCTAAAAAAATTGCAACTTCTAAGGCCAAACATCAAGAGAGCCAAGAATGTTGCTCCCCAAGGCAATGATGAAGGCATGTCCTCTTTGGAGAAATCTATTGAACAAAATCTTGCTGATATTTGTACGAAAGAGGCCATTAGTCTATTTATTAGGTCTCAAGTTCAAGTGAAGGAGCCACTTGAGAGAATAGTAGCTTCAACATAAGCTAAAAAGTGTCCATGATCTAATCAAGTTTTCTCTCAACAAACTTCTTGTGAAGCAAGGCGAAGTGTGGATTTAAGATGAAACATAATGACACATGTTCGAGTTCTAGCCTCAACTTTCCATGTGGATGATGTCCCAGAAGCTACTGCCACCTCCATCTCAGAAAAAAGAAGATTATCAAGAGAGCTCTCCTCCTGGTGCTTAGTTCGCGGGTTGGGTGGTTGTCTATCCTCTCTGTTTGGTTTCTTTGGTGCCAAATGCAGATATAGTAGTATAACATGCATGGATTTGTTTGTTTGGCTGGGAGGTTATATCTGAGAGTTACACACTAATGTATTTATTGCAAGTCATGTGTGATCTCTTCTATGTCGTTTAAACTATATTCTTGTGTGTGATACCACCTTAAACTCACATGCATATGATGCTTTACTTGGTGCATGTTGTTACTTCAGGTGGTATCATGTTGTGCATGTTGTGTCTCTCTTTATATTCAAGTACTCGGACTTGGATGTGAAGAGATGGCCAATAAATTCAACGTATCTTAGAGCTCTTAATGGTAAGTATGACACAGTTTAAAATCCATTACGCATGATGTTTGACTGCAACTCATCAAGGATCTTGGTACTAAGGTTCTTGGAAGAATTATGACACATGAGATGAGTGGAAGAATTATGACACATGAGATGAGTCTCAAGCAAGATATTCGAAATCATGACTCTGGAAAGGACCGAAGCTTCAATCGTAGGATGGAAAATTGGTACAATATTAAATTCCATAATTGTAGACACGGTAATTATAGTACCAAAATTCTAGAATCATTGGAGTTAGGTGGCATAGTAAAGTTGCATAATTGTGATTCTGACTACTTTTGTCTCAAGGATAAGAAATATATTCATTTTCAATCATCTCATCATATGAATATCACAACTTACAAGTACTCTAATGCTCTCCCAGTGCTTCAAGTGAAAATCGCACTACAAAAGTCTATAGTGAAGAACTACTAGAATTTCTCAAAGTTGGGATGTAAAGTCTCAAGGTCAAGATGAGTGCTCGTCGCCTTGATGCTAGTACTAGTACAATTACATTCTTTATGTTTGATTCTTGCTCTTGTTGATGACTAATCTTTAACGCTTGGTACTGCTACAAATGAATGCCAATTACTTCAATATATAAGTTTTTGGTCGTTGCTACTCAATGCTTTCTTTCCATCTATATTCAAAGATATCAAGCCACCCCAGGAGATATGTGTTTATTTAGCATTAATTAGACCCTCCATAGCACTAATATCAGTTTATTAGGTATTTTAGTATCCTTGAATATCATTTTATCTTGTCCAGTCTTATATTTTGTATTTTCATGTGCGTCTCTTTGAAAAAAATCATGGAATAATCCATTTTCATGTAATAAAACTTAAGAAGTAAAGGATACAAGTTCAGTGCTCGCCTTGATCCAAGCGGGTTCAAGTGCTTGAAAAGCATATCCACCAAAGCAAATACAACTACACTAGTTGGATTTTCATTTTTATTGTTCCTCTATGTTATTTGTGAAATATGGTTCCTTTGAGGCAATAGTCGATGGTTCTTTCCCAGTTCCATCTATAACACAAAAGTGGATATGAGTGTTTCTTCTCATAACAAAATAAAAGTATGTCCTCGTAGTTAGCCTATATCCATGAGCATTAAGTTATATTTAAGGGTGGGTGTTTGCTCGGAATTCCACTATGGTTAATGGATGGCTTCAACATTTCTTAAGGGCACATGATGCACATGCATCTGAAGTCATTCACTCTTATAGTTCTTCATATGGTGTGTTTTTCTGTTAGGTGCTTATTTTCTATGGGCTTTTAGTTTAATGTATTTATTCACACGCAGAATGGAACCGAGGGAAAGATTTTTCGATTTTCTTGTTCATGATATTCTTTGTATGTTCTAGACGTCATAGAGAGTTGGGAATCTTTCATGTCTTTGTTTCTTTGAGAAAATGCAAAAGCTTTGCCTTTTGATGCATGTATAGATAATAGTTATTACAAGCCATCAAAAGCCACACCCGAAGTACACAATACCACAAAAGGTTACACCTTAGGCATGATGTGATGCTCCTAAACGACAGGTGTGGTTCCCTTCTAGAGCAATGCCGCAGGCCTACTCGCGCTCACCAATGCCCACTGTCTAGCCTTCGATCTAATTGTGTCGGATAACGCCGGGGTTACGATCCTGACAATGAGTACCAGGGGTACGAAAGGGGGGGAAGAGCCTAACTACGGCGTAGGTTTAACACTAGGTGTTTAATTAGCGAGTTCATGCCCCTCTCGGCGGAGGTAATAGCCTATGTCTCGTACCTCGAGGCCTGGTTTTTCTTGAGGGATATGATTACAGAGAGTGCTTAAGCCTGGCTCAGGAGGAGGAGTGCGGCTTATATAGAGTGCGCCACAGCTCCAACCTCTCCACACCGCTAGGGCATTTAGTGCCCATTACTCCGGCAGTTAATGGTATAAAGTGTCACAACTACATCAGTTACAGGTAATAGTAGCCATGACTCTAATTTAAGGGTGACTTAAGATTCCTCAACTGTTGCAACTCCCACGCCGTCCTTACAACTCGCTTGTCCGAGTGGTGGTTGTCGTGCCGACTCAAGAGCAGTCGCTGAGTGCTGTCGAAGGGTCTGAGTGGACATCCTGATATGTGCATCCGAATGCTAATATGGTCCGGGGACCTACCAACGATGGTGTTGGGCCCTAGGTGGGCCCCATATGATGGGTTCTTGACCCTACCTGTAATAGGTGACCTCATCATTAGCCCCTAAATCGGTTGAGGTTTCATAGGGCACACGAACCGAGCCTTCGGTTAAGTACGAGTGCTTCGGGGGCACTTGGGATATGTTTCCGAGTTGAGGTTCATTGCTCCTTTGACAAAAACACAATGGATTCAGGACTATAAGTTTTCTCAGATGACCACGTGGCGCTGATCGTCGAGAAAAATCTGGTGGCATGCATTTGGCTCTCGGAGGAGAAAGACTCAAGTCCCGGATGAGGGCTTGCCATCATAACCCGAGTGGCGACTGTTGGGGAACGTAGTAATTTCAAAATTTTCCTACGTACACGCAAGATCATGGTGATGCATAGCAACGAGGGGAGAGTATTGTCTACGTACCCAACGCAGACCGACAGCGGAAGCGATGACACGACGTAGAGGAAGTAGTCGTACGTCTTCTCGATCCAACCGATCAAGCACCGAATCTACGGCACCTCCGAGTTCGAGCACACGTTCAGCTCGATGACGATCCCCGGACTCCGATCCAGCAAAGTGTCGGGGAAGAGTTTCGTCAGCACGACGGCGTGGTGACGATCTTGATGAACTACAGCAACAGGGCTTCGCGTAAACTCCGTTACATTATTATCGAGGAATATGGTGGCAGGGGGCACCGCACACGGCTAAGGAATCGATCACGTGGATCAACTTGTGTCAACTTGTGTGTTTAGAGGTGCCCCTGCCTCCGTATATAAAGGAGCCAAGGGGGGAGAGGGCGCCGGCCAAGAGGGAGAGGCGCAGGAGGAGTCCTACTCCTACCGGGAGTAGGACTCCCCCCCCAATCCTATTCCAACTAGGATTCCCAAGGGGGAAAGAGGGAGAGGGGTGGCCGGCCACCTCTCCTAGTCCTAATAGGACTAGGGGAAGGGGGGAGGCGCGCAGCCCCCTTGGGCTGCCCCTTTCTCCTTTCCACTAAGGCCCATGATGGCCCATATGGTTCCCGGGGGGTTCCGGTAACCCTCCCGGTATTCCGGTAAAATCCCGATTTCACCCGGAACACTTCCGATATCCAAATATAGGCTTCCAATATGTCAATCTTTATGTCTCGATCATTTCGAGACTCCTCATCATGTCCGTGATCACATCCGGGACTCCGAACAACCTTCGGTACATCAAAATGCATAAACTCATAATATAACTGTCATCGTAACCTTAAGCGTGCGGACCCTACGGGTTCGAGAACAATGTAGACATGACCGAGACACGTCTCCGGTCAATAACCAATAGCGGGACCTGGATGCCCATATTGGCTCCTACATATTCTACGAAGATCTTTATCGGTCAGACCGCATAACAACATACGTTGTTCCCTTTGTCATCGGTATGTTACTTGCCCGAGATTCGATCGTCGGTATCCAATACCTAGTTCAATCTCGTTACCGGCAAGTCTCTTTACTCGTACTGTAATACATCATCTCACAACTAACATATTAGTTGTAATGCTTGCAAGGCTTATGTGATGTGTATTACCGAGAGGGCCCAGAGATACCTCTCCGACAATCGGAGTGACAAATCCTAATCTCGAAATACGCCAACCCAACATCGACCATTGGAGACACCTGTAGTACTCCTTTATAATCACCCAGTTACGTTGTGACGTTTGGTAGTACCCAAAGTGTTCCTCCGGTAAACGGGAGTTGCATAATCTCATAGTCATAGGAACATGTATAAGTCATGAAGAAAGCAATAGCAACATACTAAACGATCGGGTGCTAAGCTAATGGAATGGGTCATGTCAATCAGATCATTCTACTAATGATGTGACCTCGTTAATCAAATAACAACTCATTGTTCATGGTTAGGAAACATAACCATCTTTGATTAACGAGCTAGTCAAGTAGAGGCATACTAGTGACACTCTGTTTGTCTATGTATTCACACATGTATTATGTTTCCGGTAAATACAATTCTAGCATGAATAATAAACATTTATCATGATTATAAGGAAATAAATAATAACTTTATTATTGCCTCTAGGGCATATTTCCTTCAGTCTCCCACTTGCACTAGAGTCAATAATCTAGATTACACTGTAATGAATCTAACACCCATGGAGCGTTGGTGCTGATCATGTTTTGCTCGTGGAAGAGGCTTAGTCAACGGGTCTGCAACATTCAGATCCGTATGTATCTTGCAAATCTCTATGTCTCCCACCTGGACTAGATCCCGGATGGAGTTGAAGCGTCTCTTGATGTGTTTGGTCCTTTTGTGAAATCTGGATTCCTTTGCCAAGGCAATTGCACCAGTATTGTCACAAAAGATTTTCATTGGACCCGATGCACTAGGTATGACACCTAGATCGGATATGAACTCCTTCATCCAGACTCCTTCATTTGCTGCTTCCGAAGCAGCTATGTATTCCGCTTCACATGTAGATCCCGCTACGACGCTTTGTTTAGAACTGCACCAACTGACAGCTCCACCGTTTAATGTAAACACGTATCCGGTTTGCGATTTAGAATCATCCGGATCAGTGTCAAAGCTTGCATCAACGTAACCTTTTACGATGAGCTCTTTGTCACTTCCATATACGAGAAACATATCCTTAGTCCTTTTCAGGTATTTCAGGATGTTTTTGACCGCTGTCCAGTGATCCATTCCTGGATTACTTTGGTACCTCCCTGCTAAACTTATAGCAAGGCACACATCAGGTCTGGTACACAGCATTGCATACATGATAGAGCCTATGGCTGATGCATAGGGAACATCTTTCATATTCTCTCTTTCTTCTGCAGTGGTCGGGCATTGAGTCTTACTCAATTTCACACCTTGTAACACAGGCAAGAACCCTTTCTTTGCTTGATCCATTTTGAACTTCTTCAAAATTTTGTCAAGGTATGTGCTTTGTGAAAGTCCAATTAAGCGTCTTGATCTATCTCTATAGATCTTAATGCCTAATATGTAAGCAGCTTCACCGAGGTCTTTCATTGAAAAACTTTTATTCAAGTATCCCTTTATGCTATCCAGAAATTCTATATCATTTCCAGAGATACCTCTCCGACAATCGGAGTGACAAATCCTAATCTCGAAATACGCCAACCCAACATCGACCATTGGAGACACCTGTAGTACTCCTTTATAATCACCCAGTTACGTTGTGACGTTTGGTAGTACCCAAAGTGTTCCTCCGGTAAACGGGAGTTGCATAATCTCATAGTCATAGGAACATGTATAAGTCATGAAGAAAGCAATAGCAACATACTAAACGATCGGGTGCTAAGCTAATGGAATGGGTCATGTCAATCAGATCATTCTACTAATGATGTGACCTCGTTAATCAAATAACAACTCATTGTTCATGGTTAGGAAACATAACCATCTTTGATTAACGAGCTAGTCAAGTAGAGGCATACTAGTGACACTCTGTTTGTCTATGTATTCACACATGTATTATGTTTCCGGTAAATACAATTCTAGCATGAATAATAAACATTTATCATGATTATAAGGAAATAAATAATAACTTTATTATTGCCTCTAGGGCATATTTCCTTCAGTCTCCCACTTGCACTAGAGTCAATAATCTAGATTACACTGTAATGAATCTAACACCCATGGAGCTTTGGTGCTGATCATGTTTTGCTCGTGGAAGAGGCTTAGTCAACGGGTCTGCAACATTCAGATCCGTATGTATCTTGAAAATCTCTATGTCTCCCACCTGGACTAGATCCCGAATGGAGTTGAAGCGTCTCTTGATGTGTTTGGTCCTTTTGTGAAATCTGGATTCCTTTGCCAAGGCAATTGCACCAGTATTATCACAAAAGATTTTCATTGGACCCGATGCACTAGGTATGACACCAAGATCGGATATGAACTCCTTCATCCAGACTCCTTCATTTGCTGCTTCCGAAGCAGCTATGTATTCCGCTTCACATGTAGATCCCGCTACGACGCTTTGTTTAGAACTGCACCAACTGACAGCTCCACCGTTTAATGTAAACACGTATCCGGTTTGCGATTTAGAATCGTCCGGATCAGTGTCAAAGCTTGCATCAACGTAACCTTTTACGATGAGCTCTTTGTCACTTCCATATACGAGAAACATATCCTTAGTCCTTTTCAGGTATTTCAGGATGTTCTTGACCGCTGTCCAGTGATCCATTCCTGGATTACTTTGGTACCTCCCTGCTAAACTTATAGCAAGGCACACATCAGGTCTGGTACACAGCATTGCATACATGATAGAGCCTATGGCTGATGCATAGGGAACATCTTTCATATTCTCTCTATCTTCTGCAGTGATCGGGCATTGAGTCTTACTCAATTTCACACCTTGTAACACAGGCAAGAACCCTTTCTTCGCTTGATCCATTTTGAATTTCTTCAAAATCTTGTCAAGGTATGTGCTTTGTGAAAGTCCAATTAAGCGTCTTGATCTATCTCTATAGATCTTAATGCCTAATATGTAAGCAGCTTCACCGAGGTCTTTCATTGAAAAACTTTTATTCAAGTATGCCTTTATGCTATCCAGAAATTCTATATCATTTCCAATCAGTAATATGTCATCCACATATAATATCAGAAATGCTACAGAGCTCCCACTCACTTTCTTGTAAATACAGGCTTCTCCGAAAGTCTGTATAAAACCAAATGCTTTGATCACACTATCAAAACGTTTATTCCAACTCCGAGAGGCTTGCACCAGTCCATAAATGGATCGCTAGAGCTTGCACACTTTGTTAGCTCCCTTTGGATCGACAAAACCTTCCGGTTGCATCATATACAACTCTTCTTCCAGAAATCCATTCAGGAATGCAGTTTTGACATCCATCTGCCAAATTTCATAATCATAAAATGCGGCAATCGCTAACATGATTCGGACGGACTTAAGCATCGCTACGGGTGAGAAGGTCTCATCGTAGTCAATCCCTTGAACTTGTCGAAAACCTTTTGCGACAAGTCGAGCTTTGTAGACAGTAACATTACCATCAGCGTCAGTCTTCTTCTTAAAAATCCATTTATTCTCAATTGCTTGCCGATCATCGGGCAAGTCAACCAAAGTCCATACTTTGTTCTCATACATGGATCCCATCTCAGATTTCATGGCTTCAAGCCACTTTGTGGAATCTGGGCTCACCATCGCTTCTTCATAGTTTGTAGGTTCATCATGATCTAGTAGCATGACTTCCAGAACAGGATTTCCGTACCACTCTGGCGCGGATCTTACTCTGGTTGATCTACGCGGTTCAGTAGTATCTTGATCTGAAGTTTCATGATCATTATCATTGGCTTCCTCACTAACTGGTGTAGGTGTCACTGAAACAGTTTTCTGTGATGAACTACTTTCCAGTAAGGGAGCAGGTACAGTTACCTCATCAAGTTCTACTTTCCTCTCATTCACTTCTTTCGAGAGAAACTCCTTCTCTAGAAATGATCCATTCTTAGCAACGAATGTTTTGCCTTCGGATCTGTGATAGAAGGTGTACCCAACAGTTTCCTTTGGGTATCCTATGAAGACACATTTCTCCGATTTGGGTTCGAGCTTATCAGGTTGAAGTTTTTTCACATAAGCATCGCAGCCCCAAACTTTAAGAAACGACAACTTTCGTTTCTTGCCAAACCACAGTTCATAAGGCGTCGTCTCAACGGATTTTGATGGTGCCCTATTTAACGTGAATGCGGCCGTCTCTAAAGCATATCCCCAAAATGATAGCGGTAAATCAGTAAGAGACATCATAGATCGCACCATATCTAGTAAAGTACGATTACGACGTTCGGACACACCATTACGCTGTGGTGTTCCGGGTGGCGTGAGTTGCGAAACTATTCCACAGTTTTTCAAATGTACACCAAACTCGTAACTCAAATATTCTCCTCCACGATCAGATCGTAGAAACTTTATTTTCTTGTTACGATGATTTTCAACTTCACTCTGAAATTCTTTGAACTTTTCAAATGTTTCAGACTTATGTTTCATTAAGTAAATATACCCATATATGCTTAAATCATCTATGAAGGTGAGAAAATAACGATATCCGCCACGAGCCTCAATATTCATTGGGCCACATACATCGGTATGTATGATTTCCAACAAATCTGTTGCTCTCTCCATAGTACCGGAGAACGGTGTTTTAGTCATCTTGCCCAAGAGGCACGGTTCGCAAGTACCAAGTGATTCATAATCAAGTGGTTCCAAAAGTCCATCGGTATGGAGTTTCTTCATGCGCTTTATACCGATATGACCTAAACGACAGTGCCACAAATAAGTTGCACTTTCATTATCAACTCTGCATCTTTTGGTTTCAACATTATGAATATGTGTATTACTACTATCGAGATTCAATAAAAATAGACCACTCTTCAAGGGTGCATGACCATAAAAGATATTACTCATATAAATAGAACAACCATTATTCTCTGATTTAAATGAATAACCGTCTCGCATTAAACAAGATCCAGATATAATGTTCATGCTCAACGCTGGCACCAAATAACAATTACTTAGGTCTAATATTAATCCCGAAGGTAGATGTAGAGGTAGCGTGCCGACCGCGATCACATCGACTTTGGAGCCGTTTCCTACGCGCATCGTCACCTCGTCCTTTGCTAGTGTCCGCTTATTCTGTAGTCCCTGTTTCGAGTTGCAAATATTAGCAACAGAACCAGTATCAAATACCCAGGTGCTACTGCGAGCATTAGTAAGGTACACATCAATAACATGTATATCACATATACCTTTGTTCACCTTGCCATCCTTCTTATCCGCCAAATACTTGGGGCAGTTCCGCTTCCAGTGACCAGTCTGCTTGCAGTAGAAGCACTCAGTTTCAAGCTTAGGTCCAGACTTGGGTTTCTTCTTTTGAGCAGCAACTGGCTTGCTGTTCTTCTTGAAGCTCCCCTTTTTCTTCCCTTTGCCCTTTTTCTTGAAACTAGTGGTCTTGTTAACCATCAACACTTGATGCTCCTTCTTGATTTCTACCTCCGCAGCTTTCAGCATCGCGAAGAGCTCAGGAATAGTCTTGTTCATCCCTTGCATATTATAGTTCATCACGAAGCTCTTGTAGCTTGGTGGCAGTGATTGGAGAATTCTGTCGATGACGCAATCATCCGGAAGATTAACTCCCAATTGAATCAAGTGATTATTATACCCAGACATTTTTAGTATATGCTCACTGACAGAACTGTTCTCCTCCATCTTGCAGCTATAGAACTTATTGGAGACTTCATATCTCTCAATCCGGGCATTTGCTTGAAATATTAACTTCAACTCCTGGAACATCTCATATGCTCCATGACGTTCAAAACGTCGTTGAAGTCCCGATTCTAAGCCGTAAAGCATGGCACACTGAACTATTGAGTAGTCATCAGCTTTGCTCTGCCAGACGTTCATAACATCTGGCGTTGCTCCAGCAGCAGGCCTGGCACCCAGCGGTGCTTCCAGGACGTAATTCTTCTATGCAGCAATGAGGATAATCCTCAAGTTACGGACCCAGTCCGTGTAATTGCTACCATCATCTTTCAGCTTTGCTTTCTCAAGGAACGCATTAAAATTTAACGGAACAACAACACGAGCCATCTATCTACAATCAACATAAACAAGCAAGATACTATCAGGGACTAAGTTCATGATAAGTTTAAGTTCAGTTAATCAAATTTACTTAAGAACTCCCACTTAGATAGACATCCCTCTAATCCTCTAAGTGATCACGTGATCCAAATCAACTAAACCATAACCGATCATCACGTGAGATGGAGTAGTTTTCAATGGTGAACATCGTTATGTTGATCATATCCACTATATGATTCACGCTCGACCTTTCGGTCTCCGTGTTCCGAGGCCATATCTGCATATGCTAGGCTCGTCAAGTTTAACCTGAGTATTCTGCGTGTGCAACTGTTTTGCACCCGTTGTATTTGAACGTAGAGCCTATCACACCCGATCATCACGTGGTGTCTCAGCACGAAGAACTTTCGCAATGGTGCATACTCAGGGAGAACACTTCTTGATAATTTAGTGAGAGATCATCTTATAATGCTACCGTCAATCAAAGCAAGATAAGATGCATAAAAGATAAACATCACATGCAATCAATATAAGTGATATGATATGGCCATCATCATCTTGTGCCTGTGATCTCCATCTCCGAAGCACCGTCATGATCACCATCGTCACCGGCGCGACACCTTGATCTCCATCGTAGCATCGTTGTCGTCTCGCCAATCTTATGCTTCCACGACTATCACTACCGTTTAGTAATAAAGTTAAGCATTACATCGCGATTGCATTGCATACAATAAAGCGACAACCATATGGCTCCTGCCAGTTGCCGATAACTTGGTTACAAAACATGATCATCTCATACAATAAAATTCAGCATCATGCCTTGACCATATCACATCACAACATGCCCTGCAAAAACAAGTTAGACGTCCTCTACTTTGTTGTTGCATGTTTTACGTGGCTGCTACGGGCTTAAGTAAGAACCAATCTCACCTACGCATCAAAACCACAACGATAGTTTGTCAAATAGACTCTGTTTTAACCTTCGCAAGGACCGGGCGTAGCCATACTTGGTTCAACTAAAGTTGGAGAGACAGTCGCCCGCAAGCCATCTCTGTGCAAAGCACGTCGAGGGAACCGGTCTCGCGTAAGCGTACGCGTAAGGTTGGTCTGGGTCGTCTCGTCCAACAATACCGCCGAACCAAAGTATGACATGCTGGTAGGCAGTATGACTTGTATCGTCCACAACTCACTTGTGTTCTACTCGTGCAAATAACATCAAACCATAAAACCTAGGCTCGGATGCCACTGTTGGGGAACGTAGTAATTTCAAAATTTTCCTACGTACACGCAAGATCATGGTGATGCATAGCAACGAGGGGAGAGTATTGTCTACGTACCCAACGCAGACCGACAGCGGAAGTGATGACACGACGTAGAGGAAGTAGTCGTACGTCTTCTCGATCCAACCGATCAAGCACCGAATCTACGGCACCTCCGAGTTCGAGCACACGTTCAGCTCGATGACGATCCCCGGACTCCGATCCAGCAAAGTGTCGGGGAAGAGTTTCGTCAGCACGACGGCGTGGTGACGATCTTGATGAACTACAGCAACAGGGCTTCGTGTAAACTCCGTTACAGTATTATCGAGGAATATGGTGGCAGGGGGCACCGCACACGGTAAGGAATCGATCACGTGGATCAACTTGTGTCAACTTGTGTGTTTAGAGGTGCCCCTGCCTCCGTATATAAAGGAGCCAAGGGGGGAGAGGGCGCCGGCCAAGAGGGAGAGGCGCAGGAGGAGTCCTACTCCTACCGGGAGTAGGACTCCCCCCCCCAATCCTATTCCAACTAGGATTCCCAAGGGGGAAAGAGGGAGAGGGGTGGCCGGCCACCTCTCCTAGTCCTAATAGGACTAGGGGAAGGGGGGAGGCGCGCAGCCCCCTTGGGCTGCCCCTTTCTCCTTTCCACTAAGGCCCATGATGGCCCATATGGTTCCCGGGGGGTTCCGGTAACCCTCCCGGTATTCCGGTAAAATCCCGATTTCACCCGGAACACTTCCGATATCCAAATATAGGCTTCCAATATGTCAATCTTTATGTCTCGATCATTTCGAGACTCCTCGTCATGTCCGTGATCACATCCGGGACTCCGAACAACCTTCGGTACATCAAAATGCATAAACTCATAATATAACTGTCATCGTAACCTTAAGCGTGCGGACCCTACGGGTTCGAGAACAATGTAGACATGACCGAGACACGTCTCCGGTCAATAACCAATAGCGGGACCTGGATGCCCATATTGGCTCCTACATATTCTACGAAGATCTTTATCGGTCAGACCGCATAACAACATACGTTGTTCCCTTTGTCATCGGTATGTTACTTGCCCGAGATTCGATCGTCGGTATCCAATACCTAGTTCAATCTCGTTACCGGCAAGTCTCTTTACTCGTACTGTAATACATCATCTCACAACTAACATATTAGTTGTAATGCTTGCAAGGCTTATGTGATGTGTATTACCGAGAGGGCCCAGGGATACCTCTCCGACAATCGGAGTGACAAATCCTAATCTCGAAATACGCCAACCCAACATCGACCATTGGAGACACCTGTAGTACTCCTTTATAATCACCCAGTTACGTTGTGACGTTTGGTAGTACCCAAAGTGTTCCTCCGGTAAACGGGAGTTGCATAATCTCATAGTCATAGGAACATGTATAAGTCATGAAGAAAGCAATAGCAACATACTAAACGATCGGGTGCTAAGCTAATGGAATGGGTCATGTCAATCAGATCATTCTACTAATGATGTGACCTCGTTAATCAAATAACAACTCATTGTTCATGGTTAGGAAACATAACCATCTTTGATTAACGAGCTAGTCAAGTAGAGGCATACTAGTGACACTCTGTTTGTCTATGTATTCACACATGTATTATGTTTCCGGTAAATACAATTCTAGCATGAATAATAAACATTTATCATGATTATAAGGAAATAAATAATAACTTTATTATTGCCTCTAGGGCATATTTCCTTCAGCGACGCCGGTGCGTGGTCTGACTCTCCGGAGAAACGCCACTCCTTATCCCAGGGGAACACCATCACGGGCCATCTACGGGTCCAAATTTACGAGTCATGCGCCTTGGAGCCTAATGATAGGGCAAGTCAACCCGCATTGGGGCGTCAAGCTCATCTCCTAGCAATCCCGAAGAAGACTTCAGTCGGGTGTTTAACATGGCCGAGTGCACGGGTCCCCGCGGAGGGTGGTCAGTAGGATTGACGAACTCCCTTTAGGAAAGCGAGTAGGGGCAACCAATCAGATTTATTTGCCCCAGAAATCTTGGGATTTGAATTTGCGCATGCACATGCAAAAGCAGTAACGGCGTGGGTTAGTAGGGCAAGTGGGGCATGATGCCTCGATTTTCGCCCACAAAATCTTCTACATGACGCGGTTCCTCTGCGCAATGCTCTGCTGCGCATGCCATTGATCTAGAAATCTGCGGCATAAGATCTGTCACGTGATTTTTGCAGAGATATAAAATGATTTGGGGGTTGAGGTCAGGCCTCCAGATCCCCTACTCTCCCTCCCGATGCCCCCGCTTCTCCTCTCCACTCTGATACGTCTCCAATGTATCTATAATTTCTGATTGTTCCATGCTGTTATATTATCATTCTAGGATGTTTTACAATCATTTTATAGTCATTTTATATCATTTTTTGGTACTAACCTATTGACATAGTGCCCAGTGCCAGTTGCTGTTTTCTGCATGTTTTTTACATCGCAGGAAATCAACACCAAACGGAGTCCAAACGCAGCGAAACTTTTTGAGGATTTTTTGGGCCAGAAGACATCCAGTGGGCCAGGGCTGCACCTGGGGGGTGCCTCGATGAGGGCAGCGCCCAGGTGGGTTGTGCCCACCTCGGGTGCCCCCTGAACCGCCTCTTTGCCCTATAAATACCCCAATATTCCAGAAACCCTAGGGGAGTCGAGGAAAATCAATTCCAGCCGCTGCAGAGTCCAGAAACACCAGATCCAATCTAGACACCATCACGGAGGGGTTCACCACTTCCATTAGTGCCTCTCCGATGATGCGTGAGTAGTTCTTTGTAGACCTATGGGTCTGTAGTTACTAGCTAGATGGCTTCTTCTCTCTCTCTTGATTATCAATACAATGGTCTCTTGGAGATCCATATGATGTAAGACTTTTTGCGGTGTGTTTGTAGCGATCCGATGAACTTTGGGTTTATGATCAGATCTATGTTTTTATCGATGAAAGCTATTTGAGTCTTCTTTGATCTCTTATATGAATGATTGCTTATAGCCTCATATTTCTTCTCCTATATTTGGGTTTTCTTTGGCCAACTTGATCTATTTGTCTTGCAATGGGAAGAGGTTCTTTGTGATGGGTTCGATCTTACGGTGCTTGATCCCAGTGACAGAAGGGGAAACGTGTTGGAAAACGTAGCATGCAATTTCAAAAAAATTCCTACGCTCACACAAGATCTATCTAGGAGATGCATAGCAACGAGAGGGGGAAAGTGTGTACACGTACCCTTATAGACCAAAAGCGGAAGCATTAACTTAACGCGGTTGATGTAGTGGAACGCCGATCAACTACTGAACGTACGACACCTCTGAGTTCTAAACACGTTCAGCTCGATGACGTCCCTCGAACTCTTGATCCACCAGAGTGTCGATGGAGTCGATGAGTTCCGTCAGCACGATGGCGTGATGACGGTTTGGTGATGTGATCCACGCAGGGCTTCACCTAAGCACTACGATGATACTATCGGAGGAGTAAACGGTTGAGGGGGGCACCGCACACAGCTAAGAATAACTGTTGTGCCTTTGGGGTGCCCCTCGCCCCTGTATATAAAGGAGGGAGGGAGGAGGTGGCCGGCCTAGAAGGGGCGCGCCATGGGCTGAGTCCTACTAGGACTCCCAGTCCTAGTAGGATTCCCATTTCCTATTCCACAGTGGCAAAGGGGGAAAGGGAGAGGGAGTAGGAGAGGGAAAGGGGGGCCGCGCCCCCACCCCTTGTCCAATTCAGATTGGCAAGGGGGGGGGGCACCACCTCCTGTCACTGCCCTCCCCTCTCCACTAAGTCCCATGTGGCCCATTAACTTTACGGGGGGGGGGGGTCCAGTAACCTCCCGGTACTCCGGAAAATCCCCGAACCTCTTCGTAACTATTCTAGTGTCCGTATATAACCTTCCAATATATCAATCTTTACCTATCGACCATTTCAAGACTCCTCATCATGTATGTGATCTCATCCGGGACTCCAAACAACCTTTAGTCACCAAAACACATAACTCATATAATACCAATCGTCATCGAACGTTAAGCGTGCGGACCCTATGGGTTCGAGAACTATGTAGACATGACCGAGACACCTCTCCGGTCAATAACCGATAGCGGAAGCTGGATGCTCATATTGGTTTCCACATATTCTATGAAGATCTTTATCGGTCGAACCGCAATGTCAATATAGTTATTCCCTTTGTCATCGGTATGTTACTTGCCCGAGCTTCGATCGTCGGTATCTTAGTACCTAGTTCAATCTCGTTACCAACAAGTCTCTTTACTCGTTCCATAGTGCATCATCCCGCAACTAACTCATTAGTCACATTGCTTGCAAGGCTTCATATGATTTGAATTACCGAGAGGGCCCAGAGATACCTCTCCGATACTCGGAGTGACAAATCCTAATCTCGATCTATGCCAACCAACAAACACCTTCGGAGATACCTGTAGAGCATCTTTATAATCACCCAGTTACGTTGTGATGTTTGATAGCACAAAAGGCATTCCTCCGGTGTCCAGGAGTTGCATAATCTCATAGTCGGAGGAATATATATTTGACACGAAGAAAACAATAGCAATAAAACTGAATGATCATTATGCTAAGCTAACGGATGGGTCTTGTCCATCACATCATTCTACTAATGATGTGATCCCATTATTGAATGACAACACATGTCCATGGCTAGGAAACTTAACCATCTTTTGATCAATGAGCTAGTCTAGTAGAGGCATACTAGGGACATGTTGTTTTGTCTATGTATCCACACATGTATCAAGTTTTCGGTTATTACAATTCTAGCATGAATAATAAACATTTATCATGATAAGGAAATATAAAATAACAACTTTATTATTGCCTCTAGGGCATATTTACTTCGGTCTCCCACTTGCACTAGTGTCAATAATCTAGTTCACATTGCCATGTGATTTAACACCAATACTTCACATCGCCATGTGATCAACACCCAAAGGGTTTACTAGAGTCAATAATCTAGTTCACATCGCCATGTGATTTAACACCAATAGTTCACATCTCCATGTTACCAACACCCAAAGGGTTTACTAGAGTCAATAATCTAGTTCACATTGCTATGTGATTAACACCCAAAGAGTACTAAGTTGTGATTATGTTTTGCTTGTGAGAGAAGTTTAGTCAACGGGTCTGGCACATTCAGAGCCGTATTTATTTTGTAAATTTTCTATGTCTATAGTGCTCTGCATGGAGCTACTCTAGCTAATTGCTCCCACTTTCAATATGTATCCAGTTGAGATCAGAGTTATCTGGAGCGGTGTAAAAGCTTGCATCGACGTAACTCTTTACGATGAACTCTTTATCACCTCCATAACCGAGAAATATTTCCTTAGTCCTCTTAGGTAACTAAGGATAACTTTGACCGCTGTCTAGTGATCCACTCCTGGATCACTATCGTACCCTGAGGGAGTCCTGGATTAGGGGGTGTCCGGATGGCCGGACTATGACCTTTGGCCGGACTCCCGGACTATGAAGATACAAGATTGAAGACTCCGTCCCGTGTCCGGATGGGACTTTCCTTGGCGTGGAAGGCAAGCTTGTCGATATGATATGAAGATCTCCTCCCATTGTAACCGACTCTGTGTAACCCTAGCCCTCTCCGGTGTCTATATAAACCGGAGAGTTTTAGTCCGTAGGACGAACAACAATCATACCATAGGCTAGCTTCTAGGGTTTAGCCTCTCTCATCTCGTGGTAGATCCACTCTTGTACTACCCATATCATCAATATTAATCAAGCAGGAGTAGGGTTTTACCTCCATCGAGAGGGCCCGAACCTGGGTAGAAACATCGTGTCCCTTGTCTCCTGTTACCATCCGCCTAGACGCACAGTTCGGGACCCCCTACCCGAGATCCGCCGGTTTTGACACCGACATTGGTGCTTTCATTGAGAGTTCCTCTGTGTCGTCACCGTCAGGAAGGATGCCGCACCCCGTCTTTAAAGACGGCAGTGTCGCTAAAGGAGCTTTGGCTGTCGGCCAAATTCTCTGGCTAGGCAGGTTTTTGATGACCGCCTGTTTGGCCGCCGCACCGACGATGACCTCTCGGGCCATCGAAAGCAATCTTCACATCAGCTCGGAACTCGCCGAGCAGTTAGATCCGACGGAGCTCTCTTCCCTGAATGAGCTCCTGGATCGCATTGCCGCCCTGGGAGTCACTACAGATTACGGCCAGATTGGGCTTAAACCCGATCAGAGAGAGATCGACTCTCCCCAGGTCACCCACCACATTGAAGTGGTGGAAGAACAATGCGGCGCATCTTCGCCCGCTCTAAGGACCAGATGTGTCTGGATTCCCGACCCCTCCAAGCCGGATACCCACGGAGGGGAGGATGATGCCCAAGTCCTGAACCTAAAGTCAGGCAGCAGGCCTGATTCATTGAATAATGTCCAAGAAAGCAAGCTTCCGAATTCGGAAACTTCTTGGCCCCTGAATCTTTTATCGGGCAAGGTTACGGATTTAAATCCACCCGCCCACCCAACTATAAGGGATTTATCCCAAATACGGCAAGTGCCCGGGGAAACAATACACCACTATTGGGCCAGATTCCTCTTGGTTATGAACAGGATGAAGGACTGCCGTGAGGAAGAAGCAATTTCATTCTTCTGTAACAACTACACGGACATCGGAATCCCCAACGCCATAAGTCGCCGTGAAATTACACGCTTCGCCGACTTGACATCCATAGTACGAAAGTACTGTGCGACAGAAAGCGTTCGGAAAACCGAAGATAAATTCTGGGATAATCCGGCCCTGAATACAACACGAGTCCGAAACAAAAGGGCGCATTATCGCCAGGCACCTGAGCCAAACATCAAAAAACAAAACCCTCTATAGGGTATGGGACCGTACTGGAGGGATGGCTCAATGGACCCTGTAAAATTCATAGTTCAGGGGAAGTCACACCAACTCACAGCCTTAGAGCATGTTGGATACTCCGGCAGGTGGCCAGAAGTGGCGAGGAGCTTCTAACTCCAGAATCCAAAGAACACCACCCCAGAAATGCCAGTACGGTGTCGACAGTCTTCGAGACCTTCGCATCAAACAATGCGAGGAAACGAACCCTCCGCAACCTTACCAAAGTCTACCAAGTAGCAACAATAAACCCATGGAGTGACACGGCTATTACTTTTAATGCCAGTGACGAACCTAAATTCCGGACAGCCCGAGCACCAGCCGCATTGGTCCTTAGTCTGATAGTGGACGGCTTCCGACTCACAAAGGTACTCATGGACGGCGGCAACGGACTTAACCTCATCTACGAGGAAACCCTGCGAAAAATGGAAATAGACTGGAGCCGCATTGAGCGAAGCAACACAACCTTCAGAGGAATAATACTAAGCCGAGAAGCGTGCTGTTCAGGAAAAATCACACTGGATGTGGTGTTCAGCACGCCGGATAATTACAGATCCGAGGAGGTCACATTTCAAGTGGCCCCGTTCAGCAGCGGATACCACGCTCTACTAGGGCGAGAAGCATTTACAATTTTTCAAGCCATACCCCATTACGGGTACATGAAGCTCAAAATGCCCGGACCCAATGGAATCATCACTCTTGCAAGTGATCCGGACATAGCGCTCCGCGCCAAAAACAAGACAACCGCACTGGCCCTGGAGGCAATCCGAAGCCCTAGCGGCCGAGGAACTAACTGCGTTGCGCTCCACAGTAGACAGGGACGATGTGATACTAGATAAGAGATCCAAGTCCACGTCTTTCAAACCAGCAGACGAAATAGTCAAATTCCAAGTCCATCCAACGGACCCCAGAAAAACGGCCTCCATCGGGGCACAACTAAAACCCGATGTAGATACCGCACTCAGAGAATTCCTGCGAGAAAATTGGGACATTTTTGCCTCACACCCTTCAGACATGCCATTAATCCCACGCAGGCTGGCTGAGCACAGCCTAAACATCCTAAAAGGGTTTAAGCCCGTTAAGCAGACTCTGCGGCGTTTCTGCGAACCCAAGAGACAAGCCATGGGAGAAGAGCTAGCAAAACTACTGGAAGCCGGATTCATCAGAGATATAAAACATCCGGACTGGCTAGCAAACCTGGTGATGGTACCAAAGAAGGACAAATCCTGGCGCCTATGTGTCGATTTCAAAGACCTAAATAAGGCCTGCCCAAAGGATCCTTTCCCGCTCCCCCGAATTGATCAAATCATCGACGCCACCACAGGACACGACTCATTGTGTTTCCTCGATGCATACTCTGGCTACCACCAAATCAAGATGGCAGAGTCAGACCAAGCCGCAACAGCATTCATCACCCCATACGGCCCATTCTGCTTCAACACGATGCCCTTCGGGCTCAAAAACGCCAGCGCAACATATCAGCGCATGATTCAGACATGTCTGGCCAACCAGATCAGCAAAACAATTGAAGCATACATAGATGACGTGGTCGTCAAAACCAAACACGTCGACACTCTAGTAGACGACTTGAGGCTCACGTTCGACAATCTCCGAACATATGACATTAAGCTCAACCCGGACAAATGCGTTTTCGGCGTACCAGTCAGAAAGCTCTTGGGCTTCATCGTATTCGATAGAGGAATTGAAGCAAACCCAGCCAAGATCCGAGCTCTGTCACAATTGGATACCCCAAAAGACCTCAAACAAATACAAAAATTGACAGGATGCGTGGCGGCTCTAAGCCGCTTTATCTCCCGCTTAGGAGAAAAGGCATTACCCCTCTATCGCCTCCAGCGGCGCACCGAACACTTCGAGTGGACGGATGCCGCCACGGCCCGACTCAAAGAAATAACAGCCATATTGGCAACAAATCCGGTACTGGCCGCGCCCAACACGAGCGAACCAATGCTATTATACATCGTGGCAACCCATCAAGTTGTAAGCATGGTGCTCGTTGTCGAACGAGAAACAGACGGACACAAGTTCCGTCTCCAAAAACCAGTGTACTATGTGTCCACTGTCCTAACTCCATGCAAGTCACGGTACCCGCATTATCATAAGATAGCATACGCGGTGTTCATGGCATCCCGGAAGCTGCGACACTATTTTCAAGAGTGTTCCATAACAGTGGCATCCGAAGTACCGCTTAATGATATTATAAACAACCGCGACGCAACGGGCCGGATTGCCAAATGGGCCATCGAGCTCCTCCCGTTCGACATAACTTACAAGCCAAGGCGAGCTATTAAGTCGCAGGTTTTGGACGACTTCATCGCCGAATGGACTGAAGCCGAGCTCCCTAAAGAGTACGGCGCATACTCCAACTGGATCATGCACTTCGACGGCTCCAAAATGTTGGCCGGCCTGGGGGATGGCGTCGTTCTGACGTCCCCAACCGGAGATACAGTCCAATACGTACTTCAGATAATGTACATGGATTCCAACAACGCAGCCGAATACGAGGCCCTTCTACATGGTCTCCGAATGACAGTCTCCATGTGCATTCAGCGCCTAGAGGTCCGCGGGGATTCAAACCTCGCAATATCCCAAATAAATGGAGACTTTGATGCCAAGGATCCGAAAATTGCAGCTTACCGCAACGCCATCTTAAAAATGTCATCTCGATTTGAGGGGCTCGAATTTCATCACATAGCCCGGGAGAATAACCAGGCAGCAGACGTGTTGGCACGCATCGGCACCAAGCGCGATGCCGTCCCTCCCAACATCTTCCTAGAGAGGCTGTTCAAGCCATCCGTATCATGGGAGGGAGAGTCCGGAAACAATAGCCCGGACACAACCGCACTGCCCCTCACCGAACACTCTGACACAGTCGGTGGCTCCGCCAACGAAACAACACCGTCAGCCCACACAATAATGGCAGTCATTGCCCCGTGGACAGAACCATTCCTAGCCTACCTAACTAGGCAGGAACTTCCCGAGGACCAAAACGAGGCCCGCTGCATAGTGCGGCAATCTAAAGCCTACAAAGTCCACGAGGGAGAGCTTTATAAGAAAAGCACAACCGGAGTCCTTCAAAGGTGTCTCTCCGAAGAGGAAGGGCGAGACCTTCTGGCTGACATTCATGCCGGACTTGGCGGGCACCATGCCGCAGCCCGGGCCCTTGTAAGCAAGGCCTTCCGTACCAGATTTTATTGGCCAACGGCCCGGGCAGACGCTCAGGACTTAGTGCAGCGATGCGTCGGTTGCCAGTTATTCGCCAACCAAAGCCACATGCCGCCTACCGCCCTACAAACTATACCCATTACCTGTCCTTTTGCGGTCTGGGGGCTTGACATGGTTGGACCCCTTAAAGGAGGAACCCACAAGCAAAAATATCTACTGGTCATGGTGGACAAATTCAGCAAATGGATAGAGGCCAAGCCTGTAAAGACGGCCGAATCCGGACCGGTGATAGACTTCATATCCGGGGTCGTACAACGGCGTCCCCCACAGCATCATAACTGACAACGGCACAAACTTCACGGCTGATGAAGTTAAAGCCTGGTGCAAAAACATGGGCATTAAGCTCGACTACACTTCAGTCTATCACCCTCAAACCAATGGTCAAGTCGAGTGAGCCAACGGTCTCATTATGAGCGGCATCAAACCCAGACTAGTGCGATCCCTCAAGGAATCGAACACGCACTGGGTAGAGGAGCTTGACTCCGTACTCTGGGGGCTGCGGACCATGCTGAATTGCACTACCGGATTCACACCATTTTTTATGGTATACGTCGCAGAGGCAGTACTGCCATGCGGCATAATTCATGACTCACCTCGAGTGCGCATGTACGAAGAAAGGGAAGCCGAGCTTGATCGGCAGGACTGCTTGGACGCATTGGAGGAGGAGCGCGACGTGGCAAAAGCTCGTTCCACATTCTATCAACAGCAGGCTCGAAGATGTCAAAGCAGAGAAGTACGTGCCAAAACTTATAACGTTGGCGAACTAGTTCTACGCCTGCCGGACAAGAAAAAGGACAAACTAAAGCCCAAATGGGAGGGTCCCTTCATAATCGACCAAGTACTGACTGGTGGAGCGTACCGTCTGCGAAACGCATCGGACAACCGACTCGAGCCGAACCCATGGAACGCAGCACGCCTACGAAGATTCTACGCCTAGCACCGGACTCCGTGTTCGTCTCCTTCCTCTGTCCCCTTTTTTATTTTTATTTTTATTTTTTCACATTAGCTGTCCGGGATTTCGCTGCCTCTCCCTACCTTTTTTCTCCCAAGCCCTTAGGGGCTTGCATGTGCGTTGTTCGCACATACTTGACGCGCCACCCACGCTCATCATACCTGGGGGCTTCTTTATCAGAAGTTTATATAAAATGGGCCTCATGCCCAAAACATGCGTGACACTTCCGCATGAACCTTTTATACACCATTATATGCATCGATATGACTTAAGTTTTGGCTAAGCTGGGTTGCCTGGCTCCTATGCTTACCCCTACGTTCCCGTTCGTTCGGCTAGGTGGTAAAGGGAGCACCTCTGCGATTGTTACTGCCGGGTCAGCCGGATGTGTACCTCAGACTGGGTGAAGCCGAAAGCTAGCGTTCTTAAGGGAATATTCGGTCGGTGAACTAAAAGATGATCTTTCGTGTTTATTTTCCTGCCCCCAGATGCTTTTCTGCTCTTTTTAGCAGTTCGGACATGCACTTTAGGGCATGCCTCCCAGGGAAAGGAACCCCTAGCGGAACTATTCTCCCTGGAAGATGTTTCTTACTAACCATGTAATATAACATAACTAGTTGGGCACTTGTCTGCTAAAGCAATTATGGCCCCTACGCCTTGTCTCCATGCATGCCCCGGTTCTTACATAATCGAGAGGGTATTCGGACACACTCCGTACTATAGGGTCTAGAGGTCGAAGCGAAAAGGTTCGCAATGACAAACGATCTACAATCCGGCTAGAAGGCATTTTTCATGTCATTTTAAATTACAGAGTCAATCCGACTCGGTATATTCTTCTTCAATACCATCCAACAGGCGGTCTAATTTACAGTCCTGTTGGGAATACTTTGCAGCCAGCTCTACCTGGCCATATACTAAGCTGACATGGATCTCCTTTCCGTCAGGACCCATAGGGCCGACCTCGGCCATGTGGTTTGGGTCAGCCTTCGTGTACCGAGTCTTCACCATGGCCTAGGCCTCCCTGGCACCTTGACGGCAGGCTGATATCTTCCACAACCGGAAGCGCTGCCGCACTCCCTCCAGCTTCCTTGTAAGCTCCCCAAGGCCTTCAGGCACGGAGAGGGATGGCCACATAGCCTGAATGACGCTCTGCATTGCCTGCCGAACTCGTTCGTGCAGTTGCAACAGCTCGGGAAGAAGGTCTCCCGTTGAACCAGGCATTTCCTTCGCAGGACGACCCGTCAGCAGACCTACAGACATAGCTCTGTTAATCGACTTCCTCGCCGAATTCTTTTTTCGAAGATTCATTCAAGAACTTACTAAACATGCCGCGTCGAAGTCGCCGATTCTCCTTTACGGAAGTAGACAGCTGAATGCGAACATCCTTTAGTTCCTCGCCCAGCTGGGTATTGGCGTCTCGAAGTTTGTTCTTCTCTTGCCTCACCATCGTCAGCAAGCTCTCGCCAGCCTTTAGTTGGCGTAGGATTTGTTGCCTGTCCGGATCTACTCCGGCCCCATCTACACTATCATACTCAGAGTTGCACACCTGCTGCACTTCACAACGGAATTATCTTTCGAAGCAGGTATTACCTGAGGGCGTCCCCTTGGCATTTTCTGAAGTGGCCAGTGCGGCCTCGAGTTGGGCCTTGCACTCTTCAAGCTCCTAGGACAGTTGCGTATTCTTCTTTGTAAGACACTGCATAGCACATGATCCTTAAAACAGTTATCTTTACTGTTTCAAGTCTCGGGGGCTACTGACATATATAACCTTCAATTTTACTCACCTGTATGTCTTTTACATACTGCTCTGTGGCTCTGGCTAGACCATTTTGAGCGGCACGGAGATACGCATCTCCTGTACTAAAGGCGTCCGACGCCTCTGGGGAAAAACATGCGTCACGAAGAACAGTCCGGTGACGCCTGTGGTTCAGGGCACTCTCCACCTCTGAATTAGTGACAGATAGCCCGTCTGCGTCCTCTGTCGGAGGAACGCCCGAGGCGCGCCCCGTGCCCGTCTCCATTTCCGGACCCGGCCTTGAACCTTGGCCAGCGGATATAGTCCGGCGGGATCTCTTCTTTCTAAGAAAATCATGAGCGTTAGTAAGACTCAAGGGCATAAACCCTAGGCGTTAAATTTGCACGCCGTACCGTTGCGCCGGAATCTCGATCTGGTCCGCACTTCTTTTTGGCCCGCCTGGCTTCAGTGGCCCTTGTTGGCTGCCTGTCGCGGGCTCGGCCTTCCGCCTCAAGGATTTACCCTGTGAAACGAAACACTATTAGTTCACGGCATTCAAGATAAAGCATGGAGGGATCTCCTTGAAAATACTGGGACTTCGGTCTCGGTTACCTTTGAGGCTGGAAGTAGTCCGGGATAGTCTGCCGTAATGGCCACTTGGGTGTTGTCCCTGCTCAATTGATGAAACACCCCGTCAATTAACTCAACGCATAAGTCCGGATCCTCTTGGGAGTCCGGATCGAGGGACCGTTCCGGGTCCACGGGTTGTGGAGGAGGGCTGTTTATCTCCTTCACAGTCTGGCGCAGCTCCTGCGTTAACATTGTTAGACTAAGTACTCAATTATGGGAATTTCGAAAGCGGGTCGGCAGGTGAAAATGTTCGCTCACCCAACTGGGAGGATTGTACATGGAGAATCCGCCCTCCGGGTTGGCACGGAGGAATTCCTCTTCTTCCCCCTTGTACAAAGCGGATAAGATTCTCGTTAAAGTGGCGGCCAAATCTGGCCCCTTACGACCGCACCGGGTGGCATCGTCCTCCCCATTGAAATCCCACATGGGGTGGCCCCTGTATTGAAGCGGCTGCACCCCTCGCGTAATGCATATGGGCATGACCTTGATCATGGTCAGTCCGGAATGAGCCAACAACCTTATCTGGCTCATTAGGTAAAGGACGTCCCTGTCAGTTTCCTTCCGCGGGCGCCAGCTCAGGCGCTTCTTCAATGGAGAATTGTTGAACTCAGGGAGGCCGATCCGCACAGGGTCCAGCAGGGGGACGTCATCTATATAGAACCACTCCGAGGACCAGTTCTCGGACGTCCTCTTTGGGGTACCGGATAGATATCCGGTCCCGGCGATGCGCCATAATTCGGCTCCGCCCACTTGATAAATAGACCCCTCCTGAGAATGGGGCACGAGGCAAAACAACCTCTTCCACAGCGTGAAATGGGCCTCAACGCCCAAGAACAGCTCACAGAGGGCCACGAAGCCCGCAATGTGCAGAATGGAGGCAGGCGTGAGGTTGTGTAGCTGGAGGCCGTAGAACTCCAGCAACCCTCAGAGAAACGAATGAATTGGAAATCCGAGTCCTCTCATCAAATAAGGGATTAGGTATACCCGCTCTCCTTGAGAGGGATTGGGGACGCTCTCCGCCTGCTCTCCGCTGCTATAGGTAGCAATCCCGGCTCGGACTGGGACCATGTATGCTGGGGGAAGAAGCCCCTTGGACTGAAGCACTACAAGCTCGCTATGCGGGACGGAACACCGCCCCCAATCTCCGGGCCGAGGGCTGGAGAGGCGAGAAGAGGAGCTGCACCGACCGGCCATGGTGGAATGGATCTCTGTCGAAAGCACTTTGATGAAGGCTCGCGGAGGGAAGATGGTGTGAATTGGATCTGAATCCCCGTCTCTTTTATGGGCGGTTCATTAACGCAACCGGGAGGGGGGGTAAATGAAAAAATCCCCTGGCTTTTCGCATTCATTTGACACGTGGAAGATGGTTATTATGGGGCACAGAAGCCGAGGAGGGCAACACACACTATTTGACGGGTACAGGGAATTCGAAGAAGAACCCACCTTGCAATGCCGTAGACAACTTGCACGCTGGACTCGTCGTCATTGAAGCCTGGTTCAGGGGCTACTGAGGGAGTCCTGGATTAGGGGGTGTCTGGATGGCCGGACTATGACCTTTGGCCGGACTCCCGGACTATGAAAATACAAGATTGAAGACTCCGTCCCGTGTCCGGATGGGACTTTCCTTGGCGTGGAAGGCAAGCTTGGCGATATGATATGAAGATCTCCTCCCATTGTAACCGACTCTGTGTAACCCTAGCCCTCTCCGGTGTCTATATAAACCGGAGAGTTTTAGTCCGTAGGACGAACAACAATCATACCATAGGCTAGCTTCTAGGGTTTAGCCTCTCTGATCTCGTGGTAGATCCACTCTTGTACTACCGATATCATCAATATTAATCAAGCAGGAGTAGAGTTTTACCTCCATCAAGAGGGCCCGAACCTGGGTAAAAACATCGTGTCCCTTGTCTCCTGTTACCATCCGCCTAGACGCACAGCTCGGGACCCCCTACCTGAGATCCGTCGGTTTTGACACCGACATACCCCCTTGCCAAACTCATGATAAGGTACACAATAGGTCTGGTACACAGCATAGCATACTTTGTAGAACCTATGGCTGAGGCATAGGGAATGACTTTCATTCTCTTTCTATTTTCGGCTGTGGTCGAGTTTTGAGTCTTACTCAACTTTGCACCTTGTAATATAAGCAAGAACTCCTTCTTTGACTGATCCATTTTGAACTCTTTCAAAATCTTGTCAAGGTATGTACTCATTGAAAAATCTTATCAAGCGTTTTGATCTATCTCTATAGATCTTGATGCCCAATATGTAAGCAACTTTACATATGTCTTTCTTTGAAAAACTCCTTTCATACACTCTTTTATGCTTTCCAGAAAATTCTAATCATTTCCAATCAACAATATGTCATTGACATATACTTATCAGAAATGTTGTAGTGCTCCCACTCACTTTCTTGTAAATACATGCTTCTCCAAAAGTCTGTATAAAACTATATGCTTTGATCAACTCATCAAAGCGTATATTCCAACTCCAAGATGCTTGCACTAGTCCACAGATGGATAGCTGGAGCTCGCACACTTTGTTAACACTTTTAGGATTGAAAAAACCTTTTGATTGCATCATATACAACACTTAGGAATGCACTTTTGACATCCATTTGCCAGATTTCATAAAATATGGCAATTGCTAACATGATTCGGATGGACTTAAGCATCACTGTCGGTGTCAAAACCGGCGAATCTCGGGTAGGGGGTCCCGAACTGTGCGTCTAGGCAGATGGTAACAGGAGACAAGGGACACGATGTTTTTACCCAGGTTCGGGCCCTCTCGATGGAGGTAAAACCCTACTCCTGCTTGATTAATATTGATGATATGGGTAGTACAAGAGTAGATCTACCACGAGATCAGAGAGGCTACACCCTAGAAGCTAGCCTATGGTATGATTGTTGTTCGTCCTACGGACTAAAACCCTCCAATTTATATAGACATCGGAGAGGGCTAGGGTTACACAGAGTCAGTTACAATGGGAGGAGATCTACATATTCGTATCGCCAAGCTTGCCTTCCACGCCAAGGAAAGTCCCATCCGGACACGGGACGAAGTCTTCAATCTTGTATCTTCATAGTCCAGGAGTCCGGCCGAAGGTCATAGTCCGGCCATCCGGACACCCCCTAATCCAGGACTCCCTCATTAGCCCCTGAACCAGGCTTCAATGACGACGAGTCCGGCGCGCAGATTGTCTTCGGCATTGCAAGGCGGGTTCCTCCTCTGAATACTTCATAGAAGATTTTGAACGCAAGGATAGTGTCCTCTGCAAAATAAGTTCCACATACCACCGTAGAGAGAATAATATTTGTACAAATCTAATCTGCTGACGTATTCCGTAGCGTGACATCACACCACGACCAAGCCTTTATTCGAATCATTTTACTGTCCCGCCTCAGCGCGTTTAGCGAGGTGGTTCCCTTGGCATGTCTTGTCGAAGCAGAGATCGTGTCCCCTTATTCCGGGATTCTCATCAATACGGGCGTAGGTAACCCAATCGTGCCTGTTGGTATGTCTCCTCAATCGAATGCGAGTCCCAAACGGTAACGGTATTCAACCTCTTTATAAAGAGACCAAGGCTCGACTCCTTTCTTTCAATCTCAATCAAATCCTCCTCTCGCCTTGAGTTCCAACACCCAAAGCTCCAGATTCAGGCGCTTCGGACCTTCGATGATGTCCGGCTCCGACCTTCAAGGCTGGTGGATGCCTTCCTCCGTTACGAAAGAAGACGTGCTAAAGCTAAGAGATGCCAGGTATCTAACCGGCGAAATCTCGCGTAGGCTGCCTGCTCAAGGGCAGGTTATTCCCACTCCCAAGCGTGGTGTTCGCATCTCACTTCCTTCGGGGGCTAGGCTTCCCGACGGACCCCTTCGTGAGGGGGCTCATGTTTTATTACGGGCTGGAATTTCACGACTTAGCCCCGGAGTCCATCTTCCATATCTCATCGTTCATCATCGTGTACGAGGCCTTCCTCCATATTACTCCTCACTTCGGATTGTGGCTTAAGACCTTCAAAGTAGAGCTGAAGATGATCGAGGGGCAGCACGCAGAGTGCGGAGGTGCTGTTATAAGCAAGAATGCCGATGCTCCATGGCCCGAGGGCTCTTTTCAGGAGGAGTTCAGCTTATGGCAACGAGAGTGGTTTTATATCACAGCTCCCAGGGGAACCAAATGGGTGGCGCCATGTGCCTTTCGCTCGGGTCCCCCACCACAGCTAGCATCATGGGTCAATAAAGGGCTTAACTGGGGGCCGTCCAAGGACGTGCCCTTGTTGTAGGTCCGCGTTCGAGATCTCCTACAAAGAGATATCAATCTGGCCGTAGTGATGCAGGTTATATTGATTCGCCGCATCCTACCATGCAAACGTCGCCTCCTCCGCCTGTGGGAGTTTAATCCGGAAGGACCACAAGCCCTCCAACATTTTGTGGGCGCGACGCCCATGGAGATGTACAAATTGTTCCTCGGATCACAAGAAATGTGTCCGGACTCGTCCGAGGACGCAGGTCTGAGCTACAATCGTCCGGATACTCAAGTAAGTAGCCCTGTACCCGGACACGCTATCCATGTATTTATCATAAAATTGCCTTTAAAAGAGCTGTCCCTTAAACAGGAGTGGATAGCGAAAGCAGAGCTAATCAGGTGTCTGCCCCCCTCCCTGAGTCCACGCCGGATCCCGTGTTAACCAGGATGCTAGAGGTCGCACCTTTGGAAGAAGGCAAAGAGGGGAGCAGGGAAGCTACCGCCTCCCCGAAGGAGGCTGTCAGGAAAGGAGGAATTGAGAATTCCTCTAACCAGGGGAAGAAGAGGACAGCCTCTAAAGACCCGTAGGCCATGGTCTCAAAGCGAGGGAAGAAATCTTTGTCAGAGGGTCCGGTGCCGGGGGGTGCCTCAGTCGCATTGCGCCCCCAAGGGGATCAGCTCTCCACCGAGCCGTAAGTAAAGAGGGTGGTTTTAAAATGAGAGACATCCCTGTTCTATTTCTGAGGAAGATAACCGAAATTTTACCTTGTAGTTCGGATCACAGCCCTGCTTAGCAGAGCTCATCTTCAGGGGATCTTCGTCCGGAGATGATGGAGAGCGGAACGCCACCCCCTGCCGTACCGCCTTGTGAGACGGGCGACCCTGAGGTGTCGTCACGGAGGGTTTCTCCGAATCTGGCAGGGCCGGAAGGCAGTTGTATGGCGCCCCAAGGCCCTCCGTGCCCGGCCTTCGAAAAAGGCCATCGGACGAGTCCGGCACCGTCTAGTGCACGGTCGGAGGAGCTGAAGGATCTGCTCGGACGAGCGTCTATCTCAGAAGAACACCGTGCGTTGATGGATACGGTGATGGGAAGGATTTCATCCACCGAAAGCGGGTTGTACGAGGCCGTCAGGAGTTTACTGACAGGTTTTGAGGTACGCGAAATGATGTACCTTTTTAAAGATCCGCATATATAAGATGTGCCCTATATAGATAGTAGCCCCTGAGACTCTGTGCGTTGTCAAAATGACGGCGCGCCGATGATCATAACCTCAGGTATAATATGTCGCCTTTCCTATGTAGGTGGCAAAGTGTTCAATGGCTAGCCGGACTGATGAATTTGCCGAGCTAAAGCGGCAACTTGACGTGGCAGATGCCGACATCGCGCTTGTCAACAAGCGTCTGGACGAGGCACAAGGTATGTAATTTCTCCGAAGACACCTGGTAAGAGGAGCTTGATGCCCGTACCTTACAACATGTGTGCTTGACGTAGATGGTGCCGCTGCCATGGAGAACCTTCGGGCGGAACTTGCCCAAGCCAAAGAGCAGGCCAGGAAAAGCGATGCGGCTGCCTTAAAGGCGGCTGAAGAGCTGAAAGCCAAACAGGCTGCTCACTGCCAAAGCAAGAAGGAAATGGCCGAGATGGCTGTAAAGTTGAAGAATGCTGCCGACCGCTGCAAGCTTCTTGAAAAAGAAGATCGGGTGGCACAGAAGGACCTAGAGATGGTCACTACCGAGGCCAAGGATACTCGCTCTATGATGAGAGCGATGAAGGAGGAGCTACGTCAGGCCGAAGATATCACGGCTGGAATCCCTTTATGCCGCGGATGAAGTTCGGGGATCCTAAATATGCTCCGTTGGACCGGCAGTGGAGTGCGGCGAACACTTATCTGGACTTGGCGGCGAGTGCCGCGGACGCGGCCGAACACTTCCGCGATCAAAATGACCACGAAGTGGAAAAGCTTTTTTGGTCGCAGTTCCACAATCCAGAGCGTCCACTTCCATTAACCGATCGTTTGGCCGCATGGGCGGAGCTGAATAGGTTATCCGGACTCGCCATGAAGTATGTCGTGAGTCATCTGTGGCCGAAAAGGCCCAAGCCGAAGAGTTATTTTAGCTTGGTGCAGCAGCTCCTCGGTGCGGTGCCGCATATTGATGCAATAAAGAGGTCATCGTGCATAGAAGGTGCGTAGATGGCTCTTGCCCGTGTCAAGACATACTGGGCGGAGATGAAGGCCATTGCTGTTGCATCCCAAGATTCGGACAAGAGCTGAGTACCTTCCGAGCACTATTTTCAGGAAGTTCTACAGGGCGCTCGTTTAATAGAGACACAGTGCTCGATGGATGTTATGTTTGAATAACATGTATTATTGTAAAATAATGTTTCGATGGAATATAAAATCTTTTTATACTTGTGCCTTTAAGAATTAAAATACCTCCTGTGCGGCCATTAATGTATATGTGTATATAACCTGAAAGATGACAGTCTTCGGCTTCAGCCCCCACGCATATAATGCGGGGGTGCTCGCAGAAGGCGCATTTTCACACTTGATCCAACGTCTTGGTCCTATTAAGGAGGTGATAGCGCAGCGAACTAGGCAACCGGACTATAATGCTTTATCACTTTCACTTAGCCATAGGAGTTTGACAGTGGGGCTACTATATAGCCCCTAGGGGTACCGCGCTCGCCCGAATTCGGGGCGCATGTGTGCCTGGCCGGAAAACGGCCCTTCGTTAATGCGGAGGAATCCTATAGATTCCGGTGGGTCATCGAGTGGTTGACCAGTCTCACGCTATATCATGACAGTCAGTTTTCGACTTTCTCTACTGAGGTGCTCGCCTGGCCGAACCGGGGCATAATTGCAATAGTTCTCCTGGTGCCGCCTTAGCCGATAGAGCGGAACGTAAGGCAGCAAAACACAGGAGCCGGGCAAACCCAACATTTGACCAAAGGCATGATTCGGAGCTGATGCATATAAGGCCAAACTCGCGACGCCGAACACTCCCTAAGGTATTCGGTCTTTATGAAAACGGGCTGAACAACGCCCTTGGTAAGAAGCCCCTATTGTCCAGGTACGCGTAAAATTCTGACGTGGCCACATGCCAAGACGCCAGCCTCCTCCTCGGTTATAACAAGAAACCGGGGGATGTGTATCAACAAGAGATAGTGAAAAGGTTTACGCATGGTCTTAATCTGAAAAGAATCCTTGGAACGGGTCCCTACTGCACGTCTGCGCCTGTGTCTCCGCTGTGCCGTATCCTGGACGGGTGTAGCACGGTGTTCATCTGTAAAAGAGAGGAACTTAGTTGAGAAAGATCGTGCGAAAATCTATGTTATATTAAATGAACAAAATATAATTCAGAAAATTGGTAGAATTGAGCTTTATTGTCTCTTGTTGTACACGCGCGGAGCCCCTTGTACGGGGGTATGCGGCTAGTAAGCCCTTGTATGTTTATGCCGGACTTGTCTAGCCATGTCCGGGGTCCGAACGACCTGTTTAGGTGCTTTGGTTAGTGAAGCTGGTTTAGTGTGTGGCTGTCAAGGCAGCCGCACAGTCTTCCGCGCTCGAGGAACACTCGATATTTCCCTTTAATGAGATGATGCCTCGTGGACCGGGCATTTTAAGCGTAAGGGATGCATAATGCGGTATTGCGTTAAAGCGGGCGAAAGCTTCGCGTCCTAGTAGTGCTTGATAACTACTTGTAAATGGGGCGATGTGGAAGGTTAGCTTTTCGCGGCGGAAGTTGTCAGGGGAGCCGAACATAACTTCTAACAGGAGAGAACCCGTACAATGGGTATCTGGGCCTGGCGTTACCCCTTGAAAGGAAGTGTTGCCATGGAGAATTTTTGTTGGGTTTATCCCCATTTTGCGGATTGTGTCCTGATATAGCAGGTTTAGACCACTACCGCCGTCCATTAGGACTTGTGTAAAGTGGAGTCTGTCAATTGTCGGATCTAATATTAAGGCAGTCCAGCCTGCGTTCCGGATACTTCTAGAGTAATCTTGATGGTCGAAGGTGATTGGTTTTAACAACCAGTGGCGGGACTCCTCTGGGACAGGCCGTATGGCGCGTATCTCTATAGGCGCCACTCTGTTTTTCCCTTTTGTCACGTGAAGTGAGTTTACTATTTTGACTTCTTGTGGGAACTTCTTTTGTTCTTCGGTGCTCTGCTTGTGGGGTTCGTCATCGTCCTCGCTTGGTATGTCGAGCCCCTTGTGTTCGGCGTTGAGTTTGCCGGATTGCTTGAAGACCCAACAATCTCTATGGGTATGGTTTGCAGGCTTCCCGGGAGTACTGTGGATTTGGCATATTTTGTCCAAGATTTTGTTTAGGTTAGATAGCTCGTCCCTGTTATCCTTGAGGGGCCGCTTTTTCTGATTTTGCCGAGAGCTTTTGAATCCGGCGTTGACTGCCGTGCTCTTCGGGCTGTTTCCCTTGGTCCGGCGCTGGTCCTTGCTACGTTGCGGTTTCCCGTTTCCATCCCTAACTTCGGATGTACTTGGGTTGCTGGTACTGCTTCTTGCCAACCAGCTATCCTCTCTTGCGCAAAAGCGGGTCATGAGGCTTGTTAATGCGGCCATTGTTCTTGGCTTTTCTTGGCCGAGGTGTCTGGCGAGCCATTCATCTCAAACACTGTGTTTGAAAGCTGCTAAGGCTTCGGCGTCCGGACAGTTGACTATCTGGTTCTTTTTAGTAAGAAATCTGTTCCAGCGTTTCCGGGCTGACTCTCCGGGTTGTTGAGTTATATGACTTAGATCGTCTGCATCAGGAGGTCGGACATAGGTCCCTTGAAAATTTGCTCGAAAAGCATCCTTGAGCTCTTCCCAACTTCCGATGGTGTTTTCGGGAAGGCTTTTAAGCCAATGCCGGGCTGGCCCTTTGAGCTTGAGGGGTAAGTATTTTATGGCGTGGAGGTCATCTCCTCTAGCCATGTGTATGTGGAGGATATAATCCTCAATCCAGACTCCAGGGTCTGTTGTTCCGTCGTATGCCTCTATGCTTACGGGCTTGAATCCCGCTGGAAATTCATGGTCCAGCACCTCATCGGTGAAACATAGGGGGTGTGCGGCACCCCTATATTTGGGTGTGCTGTGATGTTCGGATACTTGTTGCGTTGCATTGCTTACTAGAGCTTGCTTTCTTGGCCCATAGATAAACCTGGCTGGGCCGTCTTTTTGATGCGAATCCTTGTGCGGATCGCGTGCCAGTTTGTGTGCGGCGCCATCTGCCGCTCCATGTTGGCCATGGGGTTGTTTATCCGACCTGGTGGCTTCCTTATTTTTTGATTTCGGGGGCTCTAAGGCCTCCTCATCAAATTCCGGCAGTAATTTTCTCTTCGGATAGCCCTTTGTGGCGACTGTCGCCGTATTTGTCTGCGGTGTTGAGTACTTTGCCCTATCTAATTCTGATGCATCTTCCGCTATTTTGAGCTTCCACTTTTGCTTTTTCAGGCTACGCACAGTGGCGACGAGCCTTTTGTGGAGGTTCTTCTACTCCAGCAACTTGTCCGGCGTGAGGTCGTCCAGACTGTTATCTTCGCCGGAGACGGGTTGTTTGGTTTGTTTACCCAAGTTGCCCTGTTCGGACGGTTGCTCGGTGGCATGTTCGTCGTCCACCAGTTCACCCTGCTCTATGGCTGGGTCTCTGTCGAGGTGGGGTTTGGGGCGGCGCTTACGCCGCCGCTTTGACTGCTTTTCGAGGGAACGATCCCTCATTGCGTCCCTTTGTTCCTCGTGGTCGTTTCTTTTAGGTGTGTCCACCATGCATACATCATGAGATGAGGTGGTTGTCCAGTGCCCTATAGGCGCTGGTTCCTATTCGTCTCCTACATCGTCGTCCATACTGTCGATGTCTTCGGAGTCGAAGTCGAGCAAGTCGGTTAAACCATCGACAGTGGCTACAAAGTGGGTGGTGGTGGGATTTGAATTTCTTCATCGTCCACATCCCAACCTTGCTGACCATAGTCCGGCCAGGGCTCTCCTGATAAATAGAGAGACTTTAGTGAATTCAGAATGTCGCTGAAGGGCGAGTGCTGAAAGATGTCCGCGGCGGTAAACTCCATGATCGGCACCCAATCGGGTTCGATCGGCAGGGGCGCGGAAGGTCCGGAGTCCGGAAAGGAGTCCGACACCTTGGAGTCACGGGCTTCGCATAGGACAAGGCTGGTGTTCGGCTCGATCGCCGTAGAGATTGCAGCCCCCGAGGCGGTGTCCAGCCACCCGTCCTCGATGGGTGCAGTCGGCTCTGAGCTAAGGGTCGGAGCAGACACTAGGGCGGCCTCCCGGGAACTGTTTGGTGGCAGAGCTAGATCATGCCAATAGTGACAGTGCGACGCGCTCGGCTGTGGCTTGAACCCGTCGAAGATCAAGTCTCCGCGGATGTTAGCCGTGTAGTTCAAACTTCCAAATCTGACCTGATGGCCAGGGGCGTAGCTTTCGATCTGCTCCAGATGGCCAAGCGAATTGGCCCGCAGTGCAAAGCCGCCGAATACGAAGATCTATCCGGGGACAAAAATCTCACCCTGGACCGCATTGTTGTTGATGATCGGAGGAGCCATCGAGCCTAAAGATGACGACACAGAGGAACTCTCAATGAAAGCACCAATGTCGGTGTCAAAACCGGCGGATCTCGGGTAGGGGGTCCCGAACTGTGTGTCTAGGCGGAGGTAACAGGAGACAAGGGACACGATGTTTTTACCCAGGTTCGGGCCCTCTCGATGGAGGTAAAACCCTACTCCTGCTTGATTAATATTGATGATATGGGTAGTACAAGAGTAGATCTACCACGAGATCAGAGAGGCTAAACCCTAGAAGCTAGCCTATGGTATGATTGTTGTTCGTCCTACGGACTAAAACCCTCTGGTTTATATAGACACCGGAGAGGGCTAGGGTTACACAGAGTCGGTTACAATGGGAGGAGATCTACATATTCGTATCGCCAAGCTTGCCTTCCATGCTAAGGAAAGTCCCATCCGGACACGGGACGAAGTCTTCAATCTTGTATCTTCATAGTCCAGGAGTCCGGCCAAAGGTTATAGTTAGGCCATCCGGACACCCCCTAATCCAGGACTCCCTCAATCACCACAGTTGAGAAAATCTCATTGTAGTCAACACCTTGAACTTGTCGAAAACCTTTTTTGTGACTAGTCAAGCTTTGTCGATAGTAACACTACCATCAGCATCCGTATTCCTCTTGAAGATCCATTTATTCTCAATGGCTTGCCGATCATCGGGCAAGTCCACCAAAGTCTACACTTTGTTCTTATACATGGATCCTATCTCAGATTTCATGGCCTCAAGCCATTTATCAGAATCTGGGCTCATCATAGCTTCTTCATAGTTCATAGGTTCGTCATGGTCAAGTAACATGACCTCCAGAACAGGATTACCGTACCACTCTGGTGTGGATCGTGCTCTTTTTGACCTATGAGGTTCTGTAGCAACTTGATCTGAACTTTTATGATCTTTATCACTAGGTTCCTCTCCAGTAGGTGCAGGCATCATGGGAACAAATTTCTCGGATAAGCTACCTTCCAAATTGAGAGAAGGTACAATTACCTCATCAAGTTCTACTTTCCTCCAACTCACTTCTTTTGAGAGAAACTCCTTATCTAGAAAGATTCCGTTCTTAGCAACAAAAATCTTTCCTTCGGACTTGTGGTAGAAGGTGTACCCGATTGTTTTCTTAGGGTATCCTATGAAGACACATTTCTCTGACTTGGGTTCGAGCTTATCGGGCTGAAGCCTTTTTGACATAAGTGATGTCTACTACACAACCTTCTTCTTGTAGACGTTGTTGGGCCTGCAAGTGCACAGGTTTGTAGGACAGTAGCAAATTTCCCTCAAGTGGATGACCTAAGGTTTATCAATCTGTAGGAGGCGTATGATGAAGATGGTCTCTCTCAAACAACCCTGCAACCAAATAACAAAGAGTCTCTTGTGTCCCCAACACACCCAATACAATGGCAAATTGTATAGGTGCACTAGTTCGGCGAAGAGATGAAGATACAACTGCAAAATAGATAGTAGATATAGGTTTTTGTAATCTGAAATTATAAAAACAGCAAGGTAACAAGTGATAAAAGTGAGCGTAAATGGTATTGCAATGATAGGAAACAAGGCCTAGGGTTCATACTTTCACTAGTGCAAGTTCTCTCAAAAATAATAACATAGATAGATCATATAACAATCCCTCAACATGCAACAAAGAGTCACTCCAAAGACACTAAGAGCGGAGAACGAACGAAGAGATTATGGTAGGGTCCGAAACCACCACAAAGTTATTCTTTCGGATCGATCTATAAAAGAGTTCGTACTAGAATAACACCTTAAGACACAAATCAACCAAAACCCTAATGTCACCTAGATACTCCATTGTCACCTCAAGTATCTGTGGGCATGATTATACGATATGCATCACACAATCTCAGATTCATCCAACCAAGACAAAGTACTTCAAAGAGTGCCCCAAAGTTTCTACCGGAGAGTCAAGAACGTGTGCCAACCCCTATGCATAGGTTCATGGGCGGAACCCGCAAGTTGGTCACCAAAATATACATCAAGAGGCACATGATATCCCATTTTCACCACAGATAAGCACGGCAAGACATTCATCAAGTGTTCTCAAATAAAGACTCAATCCGATAAGATAACTTCAAAGGGGAAACTCAATTCATCACAAGAGAGTAGAGGGGGAGAAACATCATAAGATCCAACTATAATAGCAAAGCTCGGGATACATCAAGATCGTGCCATAGAGGGAACACGAGAGAGAGAGAGAGAGATCAAACACATAGCTACTGGTACATACCCTCAGCCCCGAGGGTGAACTACTCCCTCCTCGTCATGGAGAGCACCGGGATGATGAAGATGGCCACCGGTGATGGGATCCCCCTCCGGCAGGGTGCCGGAACGGGCTCCCGAGAGGTTTTTGGTGGCTACAGAGGCTTGCGGCGGCGGAACTCCCGATCTATCTTCTCCGTGGATGTTTTTAGGGTACGTGGGACTATATAGGCGAAAGAAGTCGGTCGGGGGGGGGGGGTGCTCGAGTGGCCCACGAGACAGGGGGCGCGCCCTACAGGGGGGCGCCCTCCTATCTCGTGGAGTCCTCGAGTATCTTCTGACTTGAACTCCACGTCTCCAGGATGATATTCTTCCAAAAAATCACGTTGCCGAAGGTTTCATTCCGTTTGGACTCCGTTTGATATTCCTTTTCTTCGAAATACTGAAACATGCAATAAAACAGCAATATGGGCTGGGCCTCCGGTTAATAGGTTAGTCCCAAAAGTAATATAAAAGTGTATAATAAAGCCCATAATCATTCAAAACACATAGTAATATAGCATGAAATCTTCATAAATTATAGATACGTTGGAGACGTATCAATAAGCGTCGCATCCCCAAACTTTAAGAAACGTGAGCTTAGGTTTGTTGCCAAACCACAGTTCATACGGTGTCGTCTCAACAGACTTTGATGGTGCCCTGTTTAATGTGAATACAGCTGTCTCTAATGCATAACCCCAAAACAATAGTAGTAAATTGGTAAGAGACATCATAGATTGCACCATATCTAATAATGTGCGATTACGATGTTCAGACACACCATTACACAGTGGTGTTCTAGGTGGCGTGAGCTGTGAAGCTATTCCACATTGTTTTAAATGAAGGCCAAACTCGTACCTCAAATATTCTCCTCCACGATCAGATCGTAGAAACTTTATTTTCTTGTTACGATGATTGTCCACTTCAGTATGAAATTCTTTGTACTTTTCAAATGTTTTAGACTTGTGTTTCATTAAGTAGATATACCCATATCTTCTCAAATCATCTGTGAAGGTCATAAAATAATGATACCCGCCATGAGCGTCAACACTCATTGGACCGCATACAATGGTATTTATTATTTACAATAAGTCATTAGCTCATTCCATTGTTTCGGAGAATGGAGTTTTAGTCATCTTGCCCATGAGGCATGGTTCGCAAGTATCAAATGATTCATAATCAAGTGATTCCAAAAGTCCATCTGCATGGAGTTTCTTCATGCGCTTTACACCGATATGACCCAAACGACAGTGCCACAAATATGTTGCACTATCGTTATCAACTTTGCATCTTTTGGCATCAATATTATGAATATGTGTATCAGTACGATCGATATTCAATAAACCATTAACATTGGGTGTATGACCATAGAAGGTTTTATTCATGTAAACAGAATAACAATTATTCTCTGTCTTAAATGAATATCTGTATTACAATAAACATGATCTAATCATATTCATGCTCAACGCAAACACCAAATAACATTTATTTAGGTTCAACACTAATCCCGAAAGTATAGGGAGTGTGCGATGATGATCATATCGATCTTGGAACCACTTCCAACATACATCGTCACTTCACCCTCAACTAGTCTCTACTTATTCTGCAACTCCTGTTTCGAGTTACTAATCTTAGCAACTGAATAGGTATCAAATGCCCAGTGGCTACTATGAGCACCAGTAAGGTATACATCAATAACATGTATATCAAATATACCTTTGCTCAGTTTGCCATCCTTCTTATCCACCAAATATTTGGGGTAGTTCCGCTTCCAGTGACCATTTCCTTTGTAGTATAAGCACTCAGTTTCAGGCTTAGGTCCAGCTTTGGGCTTCTTCACGGGAGTGACAACTTGCTTGCCATTCTTCTTGAAGTTCCCTTTCTTTCCCTTTGCCATTTTCTTGAAACTAGTGGTCTTGTTTAATCATCAACACTTGATGCTTTTTCTTGATTTCTACCTTCGTCGATTTCAGCATCACGAAGAGCTCGGGAATAGCATTCGTCATCCCTTGCATATTATAGTTCATCACAAAGTTCCAACAACTTGGTGATGGTGACTAGAGAATTCTGTGAATCACTATCTTATCTGGAAGATTAACCCACTTGATTCAAGCAATTGTAGTACCCAGACATTTTGAGCACATCCTCACTAGCTGGGCTATTCTCCACCATCTTTTAGGTGAAATACTTGTCAGAGGTCTCATACCTCTCGACACGAGCACAAGTCTAAAATACCAATTTCAGCTCTTGGAACATCTCATATGCTCTGTGACATTCAAAACATTTTTGAAGTCCCGGTTCTAAGCCGTAAAGCATGGTGCACTAAACTATTAAGTAGTCATCATTGAGCTAGCCAAACGTTCATAATGTCTGCATCTGCTCCTGCAATAGGCCTGTCACCTAGCGGTGCATCAAAGACATAATTCTTCTATGCAGCAATGAGGATAAACCTAAGATCACAGACCCAGTCCGCATCATTGCTACGATCATCTTTCAACTTAGTTTTCTCTAGGAACATATCAAAAACATAGGGGAGCTACAACCCGAGCTATTGATCTACAACATAATTTGCAAATACTATCAGGACTAAGTTCATGATAAATTAAAGTTCAGTTAATCATATTACTTAAGAACACCTACTTAGATAGACATCCCTCAAGTCATCTAAATGATACGTGATCCAAATCAACTAAACCATGTCCGATCATCACGTGAGATGGAGTAGTCATCAATGGTGAACATCTCTGTGTTCATCATATCTACTATATGATTCACGTTCGACCTTTCGGTCTCTAGTGTTCTGGGGCCATATCTGTATATGCTAGGCTCGTCAAGTTTAACCCAAGTATTTTGCGTGTGCAAATCTGGCTTGCACCCATTGTATTTTAACGTAGAGCTTATCACACCCGATCATCACGTGGTGTCTCAGCACGAAGAACTTTCGCAATGGTGCATACTCGGGGAGAACACTTATACCTTGAAATTTAGTAAGGGATCATCTTATAATGCTACCGGCGTACTAAGCTAAATAAGATGCATAAAAGATAAACATCACATGCAATCAAAATATGTGACATGATATGGCCATCATCATCTTGTGCTCATGATCTCCATCACCGAAGCAACGTCGTGATCTCCATTGTCACCGGCTTGACACCTTGATATCCATCGTAGCATCGTTGTCGTCTCGACAACTATTGCTTCTACGACTATCGCTACCGCTTAGTGATAAAGTAAAGCAATTACATGGCAATTGCATTTCATACAATAAAGCGACAACCATAAGGCTCCTGCCAGTTGCCGATAACTTTTACAGACATGATCATCTCATACAATAACTTATATCACATCATGTCTTGACCATATCACATCACAACATGCCCTGCGAAAACAAGTTAGACACCCTCTACTTTGTTGTTGCAAGTTTTAAGTGGCTGCTATGGGCTTCTAGCAAGAACCGTTCTTACCTACGCATCAAAACCACAACAATTTTTCGTCAAGTGTGTTGTTTTAACCTTCAACAAGGACCGGCCATAGTCAAACTCGATTCAACTAAAGTTGGAGAAACGGAACACCTGCCAGCCACCTGTGTGCAAAGCACACCGGTAGAATCGATCTCATGAACATGGTCATGTAATGTTGGTCCGGACTGCTTCATCCAACAATACCGCCCAATCAAAGTAAGACGTTGGTGGTAAGCAGTAGACGTCGGATGACACTGTTGGAAAATGTAGCATGCAATTTCAAAACATTTCCTGCGCTCACGCAAGATCTATCTAGGAGATGCATAGCAAGGAGAGAGGGAGAGTGTGGCCATGTACCCTCGTAGACCAAAAGCGGAAGCGTTAACTTAACGTGGTTGATGTAGTGGAACGTCTTCTCGAATCAACCGATCAAGTACCGGACGTATGGCACCTCCGAGTTCTGCACACATTTAGCTCGATGACGTCGTTTGAACTCTTGATCCAGCAGAGTGTCGATGGAGCCGATGAGTTTCGTTAGCACGACGGTGTAATGACGGTGTTGGTGATGTGATTCGTGCAGGGCATCGCTTAAGCACTACGATGATACTATCGGAGGAGTAAACGGTGGAGGGGGCATCGCACATAGCTAAGAATAATGGTTGTGCCTTTGGGGTCCCCTCACCCCCGTATATAAAGGAGGGATGGAGGAGGTGGCCAGCCTAGAGGGGGCACGCCATGGGAGGTGTCCTACTAGGACTCCCAGTCCTAGTAGGATTCCCCTTTCCTATTCCGGAGTGGCAAAGGGGGAAAGGGAGAGGGAAAGTGGGGCCGCGCCCCCCACCCATTGTCCAATTCGGATTGGCAAGGGGGGGGAGCCACCTCCCATGGCTGCCCTCTCCTCTCCACTAAGGCCCATGTGGCCCATGAACTTTACCAGGGGGAAGGGGGTTCCGGTAACCTCCTAGTACTCCAAAAAATCCCCGAACCTCTTCAGAAATATTTCGGTGTCCTTATATAACCTTACAATATATTAATCTTTACCCGTCGACCATTTGAAGACTCCTCGTCATGTCCATGATCTCATCTGGGACTCCGAACAACCTTCGGTCACCAAAACACATAACTCATATAGTACCAATCGTCATCGAACGTTAAGCGTGCGGACCCTACGGGTTCGAGAACTATGTAGACATGACAGAGACACCTCTCCGGTCATATAATAACTATGTAGACATGCTCATATTGGTTCCCACATATTCTACGAAGATCTTTATCGGTCGAACCGCAATGTCAATATAGTTATTCCCTTTGTCATCGGTATGTTACTTGCCCGAGATTCGATCCTCGGTATCTTCATACCTATTTCAATCTCGTTACCGGCAAGTCTCTTTACTCGTCCCAGAGTGCATCATCCCGCAACTAACTCATTAGTCACATTTCTTGCAAGGCTTCATATGATGTGCATTACCGAGAGGGCCCAGAGATACCTCTCCGATACTCGGAGCGACAAATCCTAATCTCGATATATGCCAACCCAAGAAACACCTTTGGAGATACCTGTAGAGCATCTTTATAATCACCCAGTTATGTTGTGACGTTTGATAGCACACAAGGCATTCCTCCGGTGTCCGAGAGTTGCATAATCTCATAGTCGGAGGAATATATATTTGACATGAAGAAAACAGTAGCAATAAAACTGAACGGTCATTATGCTAAGCTAACGGATGGGTCTTGTCCATCACATCATTCTACTAATGATATGATCCCGTTATCAAATGACAACACATGTCCATCGCTAGGAAACTAAACCATCTTTTGATCAACGAGCTAGTCTAGTAGAGACATACTAGGAACACGTTTTTTTGTCTATGTATCCACACATGTATAAAGTTTCCGGTTAATACAATTCTAGCATGAAAATAAACATTTATCATGAATAAGGAAATATAAAATAACAACTTTATTATTGCCTCTAGGGCATATTTCCTTCAAAACGACACGTATGTAACGTTGATATTAAGGATAACAAGATGGGTTCTATTTCTACATAAATATATCTTGTCTACATCATGTCATCGTTCTTATTGCATTACTCCATTTCTCCATGAACTTAATACACTAGATGCATGTTGGATAGCGGTCGATGTGTGGAGTAATAGTAGTAGATGCAGGCAGGAGTCGGTCTACTAATCTTGGACGTGATGCCAATATAATGATCATTGCCTGGATATCGTCATGATTATTTGAAGTTCTATCAATTGCCCAACAGTAATTGTTTTCCCACCGTTTGCTATTTTTCTCGAGAGAAGCCACTAGTGAAACCTACGGCCCCCGGGTCTCTTTTCATCATATTTGCCTTTGCGATCTAATTTCCTTTGCATTTAATTTCAGATCTATTAAACCAAAAACACAAAAATACCTTGCTGCAATTTATTTGTTCTGCGATCTATTTAACCTATATACCACTTTTACCTCACGTTATTTGCCTATCTTGAGGCGCCGTACCCGAAAGGGATTGACAACCCTTTTAACACGCCGGGTTGTGAGTATTTGTTATTTGTGTGCAGGTGATGTTTACGTGGTGTGAGGAGGTTCTCCTACTGGTTCGATAACCTTGGTCTCATCACTGAGGGAAATATCTATCGTCGCTATACTGCATCATCCCTTCCTCTTTGGGGAAATACCGACGTAGTTCTAGCAGTCAAAAGGAATTTCTGGCGCCATTGCCGGGGAGGACCTTCAACATCAACTAGGTTCCTAATCAAAAATCTCATCTCCTTGCAATATACATTATTTGCCATTTGCCTCTCGTTTTCCTCTCCCCCGCTTCACAAAAATTTGCCGTTTTATTAGCCCGCTTTTCTGTTCGCCGTTTTTCTCGTCAGATATTTTATTTGCTTGAACTTGTCACCATGAGTGACTTTGGTATGGCAGAAACAGATGATGGCCTAACTCCTAAAATGGAGCGTACAGGTAATCTGGATGCCAAAACTTTTGTCTTGGGGCAAGGGAATTTTATGGGAAAGAACATATCCAAGAATTTTTCAATTGTGTCGGAAAATTAAGTCTCGATGGTATTCCTATACTTAAAAGGACTAAATCTTATGCAGAAGCTATTTTGGCACTTGTTCTGAAATTTGAAACTAGATTTATTCGTACTCATCCTACCTTGCAAAGATTGTTCTATGAGTTGCCCGTTATAAAGGATCCTAAAGCTAAAAAGTTAGCCACTCTTGTTTTGATGAATAAATTTGACTACATAATACGGGAAGCTAGGGAAATCTTTGATTTTTGAGGCATGAATCGTGAAAACCCCGTGATTAATGAAATTATTTATAATAGTGATTATGCTTTAAGATATTTGCTTGGAGATAACCAAACCTTTGATGAGAATCTTAAAAAGCAAGTCCCCGTTTTAGATATGATCCAACAAGTTTTTAACGACGTTAATCAACACTATTCTTGGATCACTGCCAGAAATCAAAGGGGTTATGATAAAAAGCAACTTGATAGTGCTAAGGTTTCCATTTATAAAATGTATTTTATGTCTTATTTACAAAACGTCCCGACACAAATACCTCCATGTAAAACAAGGACAAAGATGGCAAAACATAGATCCTATGCGTTATGCCTAGCTAGGGGCCTAAAACGATAGCGCTTGTTGGGAGGCAACCCAATGAACAAAATTTATTCTTGCTTTTTGCTTTCTGTTCTTGTGTGTTAGCACAATTATTCTACTGTTATTATTGTGTTTTTTGTGTTTTGATTTAGTGTTTGTGCCAAGCAAGGCCTTTGGGTTGATTTGGGTGAAAGTTGATTTGATCTTGGTGAAAAACAGAAACTTATGCACTCACGAAAATAGTTTTCATAAATCACAGAAAATTGATTTTGAGTTGATTATTTTTGCAGAAAATTAATACACAAATTACCCAGGTTTTCCTAATTTCTCAAGATTTTTGGAGTTATAGAAGTACTCGAGATATCCATATTGCTACAGACTGTTCTGTTTTTGACAGATTCTGTTTTATTTACGTTGTGTGCTTGTTTTGATGATTCTATGGTTTTCTTTGATGAGTTTTTGCCATAGAAAAGTTGGAATACAGTAGATATAATGCAAAAACAAAATAAGAATAGGTTTGCAACAATACTTGTAGTAGCGGTTTGTTTTCTTATACTAACGGATCTCACAAAGGTTTCGTTGGAGTTTTGTGTGGTTGAAGTTTTCAAGTTTTGGGTGATCTTACGATGGATGAAGGAATAACGATTAGCAAAATTCTAAGCTTGGGGATGCCCGAGGCACCCAAGATAATATTCAAAGAAGTATCAAGCAACTAAGCTTGGGGATGCCCCCGAGTGGCATCGCCGCTTTCTTCTAACAACCATCAGTATTTTACTTGAAGCTATATGTTTATTCGTCACATATTATGAGTTTTGCTTGGAGCGTCTTGTATGATATGAGCCTTTGCTTGTTTTGCTTTGTGTTTTAAGTGTTGAATCCTTTCTTAACACACCTTTTGAGAGAGCCAAAAATTATGCTATGCTTGCTCCTATGCTTCACTTAAATTTTTAGAGCCATGGATTTGCTCTAGTGCTTCACTTATATCTTTTTTAGCACGGTGTGCTTTGTTATTTTTGAAGAAATGCTCTCATGCTTCACTTAGATTTATTTGGGAGTTAGTAATTTTTTAAGAAATTCTCTCTTGCTTCACTTAGATTATTTTGAGTGAAAGAAAAAATTATGCTCATGTTCTTCACTTATATTTGTTTGAGCTTATCAAAAGCAACATATGAAAATAGTCCCAAAGTGATAGATATCCAAGAACAATATAATAAAAACTTTTATGAAGATCATTGGACAAAATAAACTTGATTGTTAGTAATGGTTTTGAGATATGACGATATGGTATGTGAGTCATGTTGATGAGTAATTGTGCTTTAGTAAGAATATTGATGTTAAGGTTTGTGATTCCCTATGCAAGCATGAAAGTCAATAGTTATGCACTAAAATTTATATCCTACTCGTGGTGCACTATTCGGTGTTACTTATGCTTAATGCTTGGGTATGAGATTTTTTTCTTTTTGGTTGGTCACTTCTCAATCTTTTTGCTAGCCTTCATTTTGCACTAAGTATGAGCACTACATGTGCATCCAAAACCCTTTAAACCAGTTTTGCCTTATCAGTCCACTATAGCTACCTATATGCGGTATTTCCATGTTGTTCTAAGCAAACTTTCATGTGCCATCTCTAATTTTCAAAATAATTTCTCTTTTGTGCGCTCTACCGCTCGCGGGGCGGTGAAGGGTGACCAATATTTTCCATGCTAGATGTGTTATTCTCACGATGAGTGTTTATTCACTTGTCATTGCACGAGAGTATGACAAAGGTATTAGGGATGCCCAGTCCTGAAATGAAAAATGAATTTACTTTATGTTGTCAAATGATAAATTCCTTGGGAAGTGTTGGTATAGAGGGCAACCATGGATTCGGCTAGCCATGGAAAGTGAAAGTAATGGTGGGAAAAGGAACAAACTTTATTTTCTGTTTGGGAACCGCCTATGATGTATTAGCATGGAAAGTGTTGGGATCTCTTAGTCATTTCTGTTGGTGGGAAAAGTATGCCTCTCAAAAATGTTTTTATCCTTGAAAGTTATTTGAGTCTTCTTTGATCTCTTATATGCATGATTTCTTATAGCCTCGTATTTCTTCTCCGATATTTGGGTTTTGTTTGGCCAACTTGATCTATTTATCTTGCAATGGGAAGAGGTGCTTTGTAGTGGGTTCGATGTTACGGTGCTTGATCCCAGTGACAGAAGGGGAACCGACACGTATGATCGTTGCTACTAAGGATAACAAGATGGGATCTATATCTTCGCAATAGATAAACGGATCTCATCTACATCATGTCATCATTCTTATTGCATTACTCCGTTTCTCCATGAACTTAATACACTAGATGCATGCTGGATAGTGGTCGATGTGTGGAGTAATAGTAGTAGATGCAGGCAGGAGTCGGTCTACTAATATTGGACATGATGCCTATATAATGATCATTGCCTGGATATCGCCATGATTATTTGAATTTCTATCAATTGCCCAACAGTAAATTTTTTCCCACCGTTTGCTATATTTCTCGAGAGAAGCCACTAGTGAAACCTACGCCCCCCGGGTCTCTTTTGATCATATTTGCCTTTGTTATCTATTTTCCTTTGCATTTATTTTCAGATATATTAAACCAAAAATACAAAAATACCTTGCTGCAATTTATTTGTTCCGCGATCTATTTATCCTGACTACCACTTTTATCTCATGTTATTTGCCTATCTTGAGGTGCCGTACCTGAAGGGGACTGACAACCCTTTTAACACGTTGGGTTGCGAGTGAGGGAGTCCTATATTATGGGGTCCTCGGAGAGCCGGCCTATGTGATATGGGCCAGACTAATGGGCCGTGAAGATACAGGAACAGAAGGCCTCCTCCCGTGTCCGTATGGGACTCTCCTTTTGCGTGGATGGCAAGCTGGGCGTCCGGATGTATAGTTTCCTTCCTTGTAAACCGACTTTGTACACCCCTAGTCCCCTTCGATGTCTATATAAACCAGAGGGTTTATTCCATAGGGACAATCACAATCATACATGCTAGACATCTAGGGTTTAGCCATTACGATCTCGAGGTAGATCAACTCTTGTAACCCCTATATTCATCAAAGTCAATCAAGCAGGAAGTAGGGTATTACCTCCATTAAAAGGGCCCTGACGAGGATACAGACCCGGGGTAGGGTCATAGACACGACCTATACGTCCTACCCAAGGTCACTACCCTGGAAGACGAAAAGACCAAGAGTCAACAGAAGAGCGCCAACCAAGTACGTCGAGTGCAATCCACTCGATGGTCACATCACTCGACGGTCACTACCTACCGTCACTTCACCATAAGGAAGGTCACTCGACCATATAGAAGACCGGGAGTCGGAGGAGCACACAACGGCCCGATATTTACTCCTTAGCCTTCATGACCATTAAGAGTACTTAATGTTGGCGTTACCAGTAACGCCCCTTACTTTATGTACATTAGTTCCCTTGTAATGGAGACATGCTGGGGTCTGGGCGCACTCTATATAAGCCACCCCCCTCCTTTGGCACAAGGGTTCGCACCCTCTGTAAACATCACACACATAATCCAATCGACCGCCTCCAGGCACCAAGACATAGGGCTATTAGTTCCTCCGGGAAGGGCCTGGACTCGTAAACCTCGTGTGTACATCTTCACCATAGCTAAGATCTTGCCTCTCCATACTAAACCCCCTTTCTACTGCCAGACTTAGAACCACAACAATTGGCGCCCACCTTGGGGCAGGTGTCTTAGCGACTTATTGGTGAAGTTGCAAGTTTTTCCGATCATCATCATAGTTTCCGGCGGCGAGATGGTTGAGGGTCGCGAGATCCATCTCGACGCGCTCGTTTTCATCGCCGATGACTCGGTGTGGCTTCAGGAGGCTCCGCTCGACGTTGAGGCGCTCCCCGTTTGAGGGGCGACGCACTTTCGTGCATGCGTTCGCGGCGTCCTTCTCCGGCAGCCGTCGACTCAGTATCAGTCGGCTCCGACGGTCTTTTCTCTCCTTGCTGTTCGCCATCGCAAGCGTTCTGGTCGATCACGGCTTCAGCGCTGGGTGAAACACGTGGTGGCGCGGCGCTCGCCCACCCATCAAGTCGCGGCAATCGAGCCTGACGAAACCCTCCACGGCCTGTTCGATCTGTCGACTGGCTCCGTGGAGACTGCATCCGAGTGTGATAGCAGCGATCCTGTGGCCGAAGTCCTGATGGTCGATGGTCCTCACAGCCCGCCCGGGTTCCGCCGCGAGGGCAACGGAGACGGAGGCGGCAATCCGTCGCACGTCCATGAGGAATACCGACCCGAGCCCCTCTCTTCGCAACAGAGGGAAGAACTTCGTCGCTGCAACATGGATGCACTCCATACGCCCATCGTTGGAGAAACCCCCGAGGCTCGGGCCTTGGAGGAGGTGCGCCTAGCCAACTTGGCTGAGCGCACTCGACTGGATAACCTTCAGCGTGCTCTTGATGAGCGCGCCCAGGAGCGGGTCCATGAATCCAGTCGACGATAGCTTTTCCCGCCCCCTCCTAAGGTATACCGCACTCCGATTCAGAATCTCATAGCTACGGCCCGAATAGCAGAGTCGATCCATCCTTCCCAGTCAGAAGCTGACAGAGGGTTGATGTAGATCCGGGCCCTGCTCAGGGCAGCAGGAGAGCAGAATACAGCAGTATCTCAGTCACGGAATAGGATTCATAGCAGATCTGTTGCAGCGGACATGGTTCAGTCGGCTCACAGCCCAAGATCGCCTTCGCGGCGTGAAGGCCGTGGGCAGTATGATCATCCACTCGACCGTGACAATCGTCGTCGGGGACCCACGCCTCCTGCGAGGAGTGCGTCATATGTGCCTCGGCAGAACGATGATAGGCGTCGTCACAGTGGTGAGCGCAGGAATCCAGTCGATCCAAGAGAACCGGGCTTCAACGCGAGGTCTATCCTCGTTCAAGGCCTGGTCGACCGGAACAGAGCGCACAGAGAAGACCCTGACAGAGATCGTCCAAGTGGTAGCCGAGTGCATGTTTCTGGTCCCGAGTGTTTTAGCAGAGCCATCAGGGCAGTAGTGATACCTCCCAACTTCAGGCTGGCATCCGGGGTCAGTAAGTTCACCGGTGAATCCAAGCCTGAAACTTGGCTTGAAGATTACCGAGTGGCTGTGCAGATTGGGGGCGGTAACAATGAGACAGCGATGAAGTATCTCCCTCTTATGTTGGAAGGGTCGGCCCGAACATGGCTGACTCAGTTGACTCCGGGCAGTATTCACAGTTGGGAACAGCTATCCCGAGTGTTCGTGAGAATTTTCGAGGGCACGTGCAAGCAGCCAGGAGGATTGCCCGAGTTGCAACACTGTGTGCAGAAGCCGAATGAGACTTTGAGGGAGTTCATCCAGAGATGGTCCACTTTGCATCACACTATCGAGAATGTTTCAGAGCATCAAGTTGTATGTGCCTTCAAGGAAGGCGTCAAATACAGGGAGTCGGTCTTGAAATTCGGTCGAACTGGGGATATGACTCTGGCTCGAATGATGGAGATACCCACCCGGTACGCTAACGGGGAAGAAGAGGATCGACTCCGTAGCGGGAATAAAAAACCAGTCGGCCAAGAGGTCGGTGGAGGTAACTCCAGTCGAAAACAGAAGCGTAAGGCCGAGCCAGCGGCACCTGGAGAGATTGCGACAGTGAATCAAGGAAAGTTTAAGGGAAAACCTAAGGGGCCCTGGCCCCCTAAGAAGGTGAAGGATAAAGAAGGGAATGATGTGCTGGATTTGCCATGCCACATCCACACGAAGAAAGTTGAGGAAGGTAATCTGATTTACCCGAAGCATACCACCAGGCAGTGTCGACTCCTGATCCAGCAGTTCCGAGAGAAACAACCCAATGAGAAGGAGAAGGAGTCGGGCCAAGGTGAAGATGAAGAGGAAGACGATGGTTATCCCAAAGTCAATTCCACTCTGATGATATTTGCTGACGTTGAAAGCAAGAGTCGATTGAAGGTCATCAACAGGGAGGTGAACATGGTCGCTCCCGCGACAACGACCACCTACCTGAGATGGTCTCAGACAGCCACCACGTTCGACCAGTCTGACCACCCTGCTCGCGTGGCCACCCCTGGGAGGCAAGCTCTGGTAGTCGACCCCGTGGTTGGAGGCACTCAACTGACCAAAGTACTGATGGACGGTGGCAGTGGTCTGAACATCCTCTATGCTGAGACCTTGAAAGGGATGGGCATTCCGATGTCCAAGCTTAGCGAGAGCAATATGAGTTTTCAGGGTGTTATTCCTGGAAAGAAAGCCATATCACTCAGCCAGATCACCCTCGACATGGTTTTCGGTGACTCGAAGCATTATCGTAAGGAGAAGTTGACATTCGAAGTCGTGGATTTCCAGAGTGCCTATTATGCCATTTTGGGCAGGCCAGCCTATGCACGCTTTATGGCTCGACCATGTTATGTGTATCTCAAACTGAAGATGCCTGGCCCCAAAGATGTGATCACAGTTACAGGCAATCAGCAGAAGGCTGAGGAATGCTTCCAGAAAGGTTCCAAGATCGCCGACGAACAGATGGCAGCAGTTGAATTCCAAGAATATCAGAAGAATGCAGATCCGAGTGATTTGCTTAGAGCCAAGAAGCCTGCCACAGATTCTGCATTCCAGTCGACTGGTGAGACGAAGCCAGTTCATATTCACCCAACGGATCCCAATGCTGCACCGACTCATATATCAATGACGCTCGACAGCAAATAGGAAGAAGCGCTCGTTCAGTTCCTCCGTGAGAACTGGGACATCTTTGCATGGAAACCTTCTGACATGCTAGGTGTGCCCAGGGGACTGGCCGAGCACCGTTTGCGTGTCGACCCCAAAGTAAAACCCATCAAAGAGCACCTTCGGCGGTCCACCATGCAGAAGAGGAAAGCAATCGGTGAAGAAGTGGCTCGACTGTTGGCAGCAGAGTTCATCCGTGAAATCTACCACTCCGAGTGGTTACCAATGTAGTCATGGTTCCTAACAAGGATGATTCACTTCGTATGTGCATTGATTTCAAGCATATCAATCGGGCCTGCCCGAAAGATCACTTCCCTCTCCCTCGCATCGATCAGATTGTTGACTCGACTGCGGGGTGTGAGTGCTTGTCTTTCTTAGATGCGTATTCCGGATACCATCAGATCTGACTGTATGGTCCCGATGAAATAAAAACAACCTTCATCACCCCATTCGGGTGCTTTTGCTGTGTCACCATGCCTTTTGGTTTGAAAAATGTCGGAGCCACATTCATGAGAATGATTCAGAAGTGCCTGCTCACTCAAATCAGTCGGAATGTGGAAGCGTACATGGATGACATTGTGGTCAAGTCTCGCAAAGGTTCCGACCTATTGACTGACCTTGCAGCAACCTTTGCCAACCTGAGGAGGTACGATATCAAGCTTAATCCGTCAAAATGCACGTTCGGAGTTCCAGGAGGAAAGTTACTCAGTTTTCTCGTTTCCGAACAAGGGATCGACGCCAATCCAGAAAAAGTAGATACCATCCTCCGAATGAAACACCCCATGCGAGTGCATGACGTTCAGAAGTTGACTGGTTGTCTGGCCGCCCTGAGTCGATTCATTTCTCGTCTCGATGAAAAGGCCTTGCCTCTTTACTGACTGATGAAGAAGTCAGATAAGTTTGAGTGGACCGATGAAGCTGACACAGCGTTTGCAGAGCTCAAAACTCTGCTTTCCACCTAGCCGGTGCTCGCTGCTCCAATCAGCAAAGAGCCTTTACTGCTTTACATTGCAGCCACTGGACAAGTTGTCAGCACACTACTCACGGTCGAGCGAGAAGAAGAAGGAAAAGCTTACAAGGTTCAACGCCCAGTCTATTATCTCTCTGAAGTTTTGACTCCATCCAAGCAATGATACCCACATTATCAGAAGCTTGTCTATGGAATATACATGACCATGAAGAAGGTTGCGCATTACTTCTCCGACCACTCCATTATAGTCATCAGCGATGCGCCATTATCCGAAATTCTGAATAACAGAGACGCAACTGGTCGAGTGGCAAAATGGGCGATTGAACTCCTTCCACTAGATATCAAGTTCGAGGCAAAGAAGGCCATCAAGTCCCAAGCAATTGCAGATTTCCTTGCCGAGTGGATCGAGCAGCAGTTGCCGACTCAAGTTCACTCGGAGCATTGGACTATGTTCTTTGATGGCTCCAAGATGCTGAATGGTTCAGGCGCTAGAGTAGTTTTGGTATCCCCCCGCGGAGATAGGCTTAATTATGTTCTCCAGATTCATTTTGATTCCTCCAATAATGAAGCCAAATATGAAGCACTTATATACGGGTTGCGTATGGCCATTCCACTCGGCGTCCGTCGCCTTATGGTCTACGACGACTCAGATTTGGTGGTTAACCAAGTGATGAAGGAATGGGATGTCAGGAGCCCAGCCATGATTGGTTATTGCAATGCAGTGAGAAAGCTGGAGAAGAGGTTTGAAGGTTTAGAGCTCCACCATATACCCCGACTGAAAAATCAAGCTGCAGATGAGTTGGCCAAGATAGGTTAAAAGAGAGAGGCCATTCCCCGAAACGTGTTTCTAGAACATATTCATTCACCTTCAGTTCAGGAAGATCCTTTCACCGAAGAGTCACCACAGCCCAGGAGTGCCACAGATTCGACTGAAGTTGAAATCCCTGCCGTGGTTGACTTAGTCATGAAGGTTTTGGTCATCACTCCCGACTGGACGGTGCCATACGTTGCTTAAATTCTTAGGAAGGAACTCCCGGAGGATGAAGAAGAGGCTCGGCAGATTGTCCGACGGTCTAAAGCCTTTACGGTGATAAAATGACAGTTGTTCAGAGAAAGTGTAACTCGGGCTTGTCAGAAGTGCATCACGCCAGAAGAAGGCCGAATGATCCTCAACGATATTCACTCGGGGACCTGTGGTCACCATGCGTCCTCTTGGACCATCGTAGCCAAAGCATACCGAGCCGGGTTTTACTGGCCGCACGCTAACGAGATGGCAAAGGAAATAGTGGACAAGTGTGAAGGTTGTTAGTTTTATTCCAACATCTCCCACAAACCTGCATCAGCTCTAAAGACTATTTCGCTTGTCTGGCCTTTCGCCGTTTGGGGACTGGACATGGTTGGACCTTTGAGGACAGGCAGGAGTGGATTTACTCATGTACTAGTAGCAGTCGACAAGTTCACCAAATGGATCGAAGCCAAGCCCATCAAAAGCCTTGAAGCAAGACAACCGTGAGTTTCATCAGAGAACTTATATTCAGATATGGCATTCCACACAGCATCATCACGGATAACGGTTCGAACTTCAATTCTGAAGAATTCAAAGCCGTTTGTGCCTCCCAAGGCACAAGCGTCGACTACGCTTCGGTCGCCCATCCCCAGTCGAATGGACAGGCTAAGCGAGCGAATGGATTGAATCTCAAAGGGCTGAAGCCTCGGTTAATGCACGACCTCGCGGCAGGGGCTTGGGTCGACGAGCTCCCGTCAGTGCTTTGGGGGATAAGGACAACCCCCAATCGGTCGACCGGATGAACTCCATTCTTTTTAGTCTACGGAGCCGAAGCCGTTTTACTGAGCGATTTGCTCCACAACGCTCCCCGAGTCGAACTCTTCTCAGAAGAAGAAGCAGAGCAAGCTCGATAAGATGCAGTCGACCTTTTATGAGCAAGACTTACGTCGATTCCATGCCATGAACGTAAGGGGTTGTGTATTCCAGGAAGGGGACTTGGTCCTCCGAGTGGATCAACAAAAGCAACACAAGCTCGCCCCCGCTTGGGAAGGCCCTTTCGTCATCACCAAGGTGCTCCACAACGGAGCATACCGTCTCTTCAATGTCGAACACAACAAAGATGCGCCACACGCCTGGAATGCGGATCTGCTCCGCCCTTTTTATTCTTAAATATTTAGACTGATCAGATGTAATAAGAAATACCTTTTACTTTGGCTATCAAAAGACATAATTTACTTCTTCCAAATGATTGTTGTTTATTTCTTTTGTGTACATTACCTTAGCAGCGAATCTACTTCGCCTAAGACGAAGTGATAATAATCCTACCGAGTGACGAGTCTGCCCCTCACTCGGGGGCTTAGCTGCAGCCCAGTGCTCCCCTAAGTGATAAAAATCCTACCGAGTGATGAGTCCGCCTCTCATTCGGGGGCTTAGCTGCAGCCCAGTGCTCGCCTACGTGATAAAAATCCTACCGAGTAATGAGTCTGCCTCTCACTCGGGGGCTTAGCTACAGCCCAGTGCTCGCCTAAGTGATAAAAATCCTACCGAGTGATGAGTCCGCCTCTCACTCGGGGGCTTAGCTGCAGCCCAGTGCTCACCTAAGTGATAAAAATCCTACCGAGTGACGAGTCTGCCTCTCACTCGGGGGCTTAGCTGCAGCCCAGTGCTCGCCTAAGTGATAAAAATCCTACCGAGTGATGACTCCGCCTCTCACTCGGGGGCTTAGCTGCAGCCCAGTGCTCGCCTAAGTGATAAAAATCCTACTGAGTGACGAGTCTGCCTCTCACTCGGGGGCATAGCTGCAGCCCAGTGCTCGCCTAAGTGATAAAAATCCTATCGAGTGATGAGTCCGCCTCTCACTCCGGGGCTAAGATGCATCCCAGTGCTCGCCTAAGTGATAAAAATCCTACCGAGTGACGAGTCTGCCTCTCACTCGGGGGCTTAGCTGCAGCCCAGTGCTCGCCTAAGTGATAAAAATCCTACCGAGTGATGAGTCTGCCTCTCACTCGGGGGCTTAGCTGTAGCCCAGCGCTCGCCTAAGTGATAAAAAATCCCATCGAGTGGAGAGCGATCCTCCCACTCGGAGGCTTAGCTGCAGTCTCGTACTCGCCTAAGTTTGAAAAAATCCTACCGAGTGAAGAGAAATCATCTCACTCAGGGGCTTAGCTGCAGCCCAGTGCTCGCCTAAGTGATAAAAAATCCTACCGAGTGGAGAGTTATCCTCCCACTCGGGGGCTTAGCTGCAGTCCCGTACTCGCCTAAGTTTTGAAAAACCCTACCGAGTGGTGAGCAGACCTCTCACTCGGGGGGCTTAGCTGCAGCCCAGTGCTTGCTTAAGTTTGAAAAATTCCTACCAAGTGGTGAGTGAACCTCCCGCTCGGGGGCTTAGCTGCAGTCTCGTACTCGCCTAAGTTTTGAAAAACCTTACCCGATCGGTCGACCGCAACGTCAAGACCATTACTGAGTGCCTTGCTGATGAGCTGATCAATGCTACTCAAGGATGACCCGATCGGTCGACTGGAACGTCAAGGCCATTGCTGAGTGCCTTGCTGATGAGCTAATCAATGCTACACAAGGATCACCGGATCGGTCGACTGGAATGTCAAGACCATTGCTGAGTGCCTTGCTGATGAGCTGATCAATGCTACTCAAGGATCACCGGATTGGTCGACTGGAATGTCAAGGCCATTGCTGAGTGCTTTGCTGATGAGCTGATCAATGCTACGCAAGGATCACCGGATCGGTCGACTGGAATGTCAAGACCATTGCTGAGTGCCTTGCTGATGGGCTGATCAATGCTACTCAAGGATCACCCGATCGGTCGACTAGAACGTCAAGACCATTGCTGAGTACCTTGTTGATGAGCTGATCAATGCTACTCGAAGATCGCTTGATCAGGCGACTGGCCATTCTTCTCCAGAAGCTGCATCAAGCAAACGGACAACAATTCGAGAGAAAAGTGAATTTCACTCGAAGACAGACGCAATATATGAGGTGATAAATCCAAAGTTTCTTAACCGCGGAATAAAGTGCTCGGGCACCAGGCCCGAAGGAGTTTTAACGGTTACAAATCCACTCGGCATTCTGAGGCAAATAAAAGTGATGGCATAATGTTTTTAAATCACTCGGCGGGAGAAGGGCTGGCCGGGTCACAGAAGCTGTCAAGATCGATGCTGTCGGTGATGCGAGTGGTTGCCTCGAGGAAAGTGTCCATGAAGTCCTAGAAGGAGTGCTTCTTGGTGTTCGCCACTTTGAGAGCTGCCAGCTTGTCTTCCTTAGCCTCCTTGTAGTGCACTCGGACCAAAGACAAGGCGATGTCAGCACCACAGCGGGCAGAATATTTCTTCCACTCTTGCACTCGGCTCGTGATCTGATTCAGCCAAGTCATCAAGGACTCGAGGTCTTGAGGCATTTCCGCCAGAGGCCAGAGTTCGGCGTCCACTCAGACCATCGCCGCCTTCAGCCGAGCCAGATAGTCGACTGCACCGTCCAAGCGCGATTCCAGTCGAAGCAAGTTCATTGCAACTGCATCTTTCATGGGACACTTGATAGGGTCGAGACCTGTCTCGACCCGTCCAGTTTCAGCCTCGAAGTCCTGACAGAGTTCTATTTCATCACAACAAACAATGAGTTGACAGTATTGCAAATCTCAGTCGACCACATTTTTTTAATTGAACAGACATACCTTCAAGCTTCAGGACAAGCTTTGCCGCAAGTTGTTCCAAATGAAACTCTAGCTTGCCAGTCTTGGTCCTGAGACCCTCAACTTCAGCGGTCAGGTTCTCCTTGTCCTTCCTCAGTTGTTCGACTTCACGATTGGCGTCCGAGACAGCCGTCTTCAATGTCGTGTTCTCGTCCTCCAACTTGCCGACTGAAGCCACCATCTCGTCCTCAAGCTTCGTCTTCTCGCGTGCTTCCTTCTGAGCTGCCAGCAGATCCAAATCCTTCTGCTCCAAAGCTTCCTTCATCCTCTCTAAAGAAACAACACTCTTCAGACGGGACTGAAGTTGGCGATTTTCACTACGCACATCTGTTTGTGTGGATTCACTCGGTTCAAAGAGACTGAAAGAAAAACTAGGGCGAGCGTGAAGCTACAAAGCAGACAAAATGGCCAAGTGATTACCTCCCATGATGGCTGTTTCTTCTTGAGATTTCTTCAGATTCTTCTTCGCAAGTTCAAGGTCAAGTTCAACACTGATATGCTTCTTCTTTAATTCGGTGAGCCGAGCTCCAAGATCACAAGACCTCTATAGCCAGAAAGACAGACATGTCAGTCGACACATATAAGCAACAGTGAAGGAAAAGATTTACTCTAAGACTACTGCCGAATCAAATATTCAACAGTAGTCTCAGGGACTACACCAAGTGGGTGCACTTAGCATGCCCCCACTGGATCAGATCAATACTCAGCGAAGAGTTCAAAAAAAAAGATCAATACTCATCAGACCTCAGTCGACTGCCAGCGGCCGACCATGGTCTCGGGGACTACACCCAGTGGGTGCACTCGACGTGCCCCCACTGATTCGGAAAGTGCAAAATCGAAGATTTCTTGAGTTCTAAACGAAGGAACACCCAGTGTGTGATCAGATGTAAAGCAACGATCAAAAGTTCAGTCGGAAGTTTGCTGACCTGGACATTGGTCTGAAGGGCAGTGCTGGCATTGTAGGCTATCTGACTAGCTTCATGCATCACTTTCACCTGCTCCATGACAAGATTCGCCTGGCCAAGAGCTTCCCTAGCGGCACTCGGCGAGTCATCCAGAGGGATGGCTCCAGAGGGGCCAAATTAGTGGCCAGGTCAGATGAGTGGAGTTGCACCGATGCAGCAGGCGTCTGTGCAGTCGACCCCGACGGACGATCAGTCGTCAACGGGTTAGCAAATGTGACGTTAGTCCGAGCTATCGCCTCAGGTGCCGGTGTCGACTGAGGGATTTGGACTTCAAGTCTCCTTCTGCTCGAACCTCCACTCTTCTTCTTCCTCTCCTGTAGAGGCACTTCTTCTTCCTCGTCATCAGGAAGCACAACGATGTCTTGCGGAGCTACATAAGAAGAGAAGTATCAAATTTTCAATCAATCAACCACCCACTCAGTTAAACAGAACTAGGTTGAATGAACTTACCAGCTCGTGAGGTGGCTTCGTCGTCTTCTGGTGCCTTGTCAACATCCATATCAGTGGCAACAGAGGCGGGGCTGGAAGGATACAAGAATTAGTCAGTCGGATCGAGAGAACCTTCAGTCGACTTACGGAAACGCAAACAAGATACTCACTCTGAGGCAACAAGGACGTCCATCTTGATTCGCGGCAATGTCTTTCGGGTCTTCGAGGGGGCGACTTTAGGCTGCTTAGCCACCTCCAAACATATGACATACGGCTCAATCCGGAAAAATGTGTTTTCGGTGTTCCAGCCGGAAAAATGCTTGGGTTCATCGTCTCCAATAGAGGAATTGAAGTAAACCCCGCTAAAATCCGAGCCTTGTCAAAGTTGGCAACACCAACAGACCTAAAGCAGGTCCAAAACTTAGCTGGGTGTGTGGCAGCTTTAAGTCGTTTTATCTCCAGATTAGGGGTAAAGGCGTTTCCATTATATCATTTGCTATGCTGCACTGACAACTTCATGTGGACAGATGCTGCCACAGCCGGATTAGAGGAAATAAAGGCTCTGTTAGCGTGCAACCCAATCCTGGCCACACCAAACATCAGCGAACCAATGCTGCTCTACATATCTGCAACTCACCAAGTAGTGAATGTGGTGCTCGTCGTCTAACGGAATGAGGAGGGACACAAATTCCCTCTTCAAAAACTAGTATATTGTGTATCAACAGTCTTTACACCATGCAAATACCGATACCCGCATTATAAAAATATAGCATATGCGGTCTTCATGGCATCTCGCAAGCTGCGGCATGACTTTCAGGAGTGCTCTATCACGGTCGCTTCCGAAGTACCACTTAACGACATTATAAACAATAGGGACACCACCGGACGGATTGACAAATGGGCCATTGAGCTCTTACCATTTGACATAATTTACAAGCCACACCGAGCTATTAAATCTCAAGTGATGGCTGACTTCGTCGCCGAATGGACAGAGGCCGAAATCCCGAAAGAATAAGGCACATATTCCAACTGGGTGATGCACTTCGACGGCTCTAAGATGTTACCCGAATTAGGGGCTGGTGTCGTCTTGACATCCCCCACGGGAGACACAATCCGTTATGTGCTCCAAATACTGTACACAGATTCTAACAATGTAGCCGAATACGAGGCCTTATTGCACGGTCTTAGAATGGCCGTCTCCATGGGCATACAACGCCTTGAAGTGCGTGGGGATTCAAACCTCACAATATCTCAGATAAATGGAGACTTCGATGCAAAAGATTCGAAGATGGTGGCTTATCGTAACGCCGTACTCAAAATTTCAGCTTGGTTTGAAGGGCTCGAGTTTCATCATGTGGCTCGAGAGAGTAATCAAGCGGTGGACACACTTGCCCGCATGGGCGCTAAACCCGACCCTGTCCCACCTAACACCTACGTGGAGAGGCTTTTTAAGCCATCTGTAGTGTGGCAGGATGGCAGCGGCAACATTGTTCCAGAGCCGACCATACCCCCGGATTCCATACACAACTCCGATATCGTCGGGGGTTCGGACACCGAGATAACACCATCAGCCCACGAAATCATGGCTGTAATCGCCCCATGGACCGAACCATTCCTCGCCTACCTTACTAACAACGAGCTTTCTGATGATCAGACGAAGGCCCATCACATTGTTCGACGTTCGAAGGCTTACAAAGTCCATGAGGGGGAACTGTACAGGAAAAGTACAACCGGAGTCTTACAATGGTGCATCTCCGAAGAAGAAGGACGAGAACTCTTGGCTGAAATACACACCGGTCTTGGTGGCCATCATGCCCCTTCTCGGGCCCTTGTAAGTAAGGCCTTCCGTACGGGTTTGTTTTGGCCCACGGCCCGAGCAAACGCACAAGACCTCGTACAGCAATGTGTTGGATGCCAGCTTTTCACAAATCAAACCCATATCCCGCCCACTACTCTGCGAACAATCCCCATTATGTGGCCTTTTGCGGTCTGGGGGCTTGACATGGTCGGACCCCTTAAAGGAGAAAGCCATAAGAAGAAATATTTACTAGTTATGGTCGACAAATTCACTAAGTGAATAGAACCCAAACCAGTCAAAATGGCCGAGGCTGGACCAGTTATTGACTTCATATCCGGTGTGGTGCACCGTTATGGTGTCCCGCATAGTATCATTACTCACAACGGTTTTAACTTTATGGCCGATGAGGTAAAAACTTGGTGCACTAACTTGGGCATTAAGCTCGATTACGCCACTGTATATCACCCTCAGACAAACAGTCAGGTCGAGCGGGCTAACGGCTTGATCATGAGCGGCATTAAACCCAGACTAGTACGATCCTTGCGCGAATCAGACAAGCACTGGGTTGAAGAACTTAATTCCGTACTCTGGGGGCTGCGTACCATGCCCAATCGCACGACTAGATACAGACCTTTTTTCATGGTGTACGGTGCCGAGGCAGTACTGCCTTGTGACATTATTCATGACTCACCTCGAGTGCACATGTATGAAGAGAGGGAGGCCGAGCTCGATCGGCAGGACGATCTAGATGGCTTGGAGGAGGAGCATGATGTCGCGAAGGCCCATTCCGCATTTTTCCAACAGCAAGGCCGGCGATATCAAAGCAGGGAAGTACGGGCAAAGACTTATAATGTCGGTGAACTCGTCCTATGCCTACCAGAGAAGAAAAAGGACAAGCTCAAGCCCAAATGGGAGGGTCCCTTCATCATAGATGAACTTCTCACTGGAGGAGCCTATCGCCTGCACAACGCTTCGAATAATCGTTTAGAGCCAAACCCATGGAACGCTGCTTGGCTCCGCAGATTCTACGCCTAAATCCACACTTGTAACTTTTTTTCGTCTTTTCTCCTTCTCACCCCTCTTTTCTCTTTTTCGTTTTTACAACTTCTACTAGTGTTCGGATCAACCGCACACTCGAGGGATATACATCATTAAATGTACGTACCCCTTATCACCTAGGGGCTTCTTTTTATAGAAGCTTATTCTGATTATTATTTTGGAGCGTCAAGCTCACCGTATATATGTGTTGTCTACTCATATGTGTCCTGTCTTCGCCATTATATGCACCTTTATGACTTAAGTTTTTGCCAAGATGGGTTGCCTGGCTCCTGTGCTTATGCCCTATGTTCCCGCTTGTTCGGCTAGGACATAAAGGGAGCACCTCTGTGATTGTTACAGCCGGGTTATCCGAACGTGTAACTTAGACGGGTGAAGTCGAACGCTAGCATTCTTAAGGGAATAATCGGTTGGCGGACAAGAGACGAACTACACGTTGCAATATACGCCCCCAAATTATAAAGTGTACTGTGATCTCTCCATCACAGTTTATGTATGCGCAAAAACGCATGCTGGCCCAGGGAAAGGAACCCTTAACGGAACTATTCTCTCTCGAAGATGTTTCTTATGATCAAATGTAATATGACATAACTCCCCGAATACAACTTGTCCGTTCAAGCAACTATGACCGGACTGCCTAGTTTCCGAACATACCTTGGTGTTTAGCAGTGGTTTAAAATATCCAGAAACACTCCAAACCTCGGGTTCTGGAGGTCGAAGCGGAAAGTCTGCCATGATAATCGTTTTACAATTCTGCTGGAGAAAAGTTTGTTGATGAAGTACATTACTACTTGGACTAAAAAACTTCCTCTTCCTCCAGACCCTCTAGTAGGTTGTCTAGTTTACAATCCTATTGAGAAAACTTAGTTGTTGTTTTCACTTGGTCATACACTAAGCTAACAGGAATTTCTTGTCCATCTGGTCCCCGAGGTCTGACCCGGGCCATATGATTTGGATCAAGCTTGGTATACCGTGTTTTCACCATGGCCCAGGCTTCTCGATTGCCTTCCCAACATGCTGATATCTTCCATAGCTCCAAACGGCGACGAGCTCCCTTGAATAAATTCGCAAGCTCATCATTACTTCCTGGAGGGGAATTGGATGGCCATAAAGCCTTAGCCATGTTCCTCATTGCTTTCCGAGCTCGCTCATGCACTTTGGACAGCTCTTGTAGCAAGTCGCCTTGGAATTCGGACACTTCTCCTTCGAGATGTCCGGTTAGCACACCTACAGAAGCAAAATTGTAAAATTTTCCAATAGGAGACCATTTGATAGATAGGTTAAAAAGCATACTGAATATGCCACCTTTCAACTTCTCGTTCTCCTTCAAAGCATCCGATAATTGGGCTCTTAAATCATTTAGTTCCTTGGCCTGCTTGATATTTGCGTCTTGTAGTTTGTTCTTCTCCGTAATGGTCCGTGTTAATACACATTGACCCGCAGCTTCTTGCCCTTCGGCATGTTGCTTATCTGCTTGAGCAGCTCATAGCCTCTCCTCCAGCTGATCTGTCGAGCCTACCAACGAGACAAAGGCATAATCAAGAAACCTCGTTGTATTCACGGAGCCTTATCTCCGAGCTGCTGCTGCACTTTCCATCAGGCGCCTTCTTGGATTTCTTCAAATCTTCGAGTTCGGCAGTGGCAGCAGACAGCTTTGTTCGGCATTATTCAAGCTCCTTCGATAACTTGTTACTCCTCTCCATGAGTACCTAACAAAGTAATGACTCTTAAATTAGTTGGGCCAACTGTTTCAAGACTCGGGGGCTACTGGCATATGATTATTGAATCTGCCCAAAAATTCTTACCCGCATATCCTTTGAAAGTTGGTGAGTGGCTCCAGCAACTCAACAAGCAGCTCGGGTATAAGCATCCGCTGAGCTGAGAGCATTAAAAGCCTCTTCGGTAAAATGTGGGTCGCGCATAGCCGCTCTCTGCCGGCGGTGATCCATCGCACTCTCCACTTCGGAATTTGTGATAGATACATTATCTGAATCCTCTGGGAGATGGCAATCCGGCATTGCTCCCGCATCCCCTCCAGTCCTTGTGGCAGGGGCCGGCACCGGATCAGTCTGTGCATGGCCGGCCAGGTCTCCGGAAGTAGTTCGGTGTACACTCCTCCTGCAATATGGCACCACAAGGACATCATTGTCCGGTCTATCCACTGAATGCATACTAAAGGATTATACCTCTTCGACACCGAGGAGGGCCCGGCTGCATCATTGTTCGCCTTTCTTTTCCGAGAGGCATCTTTTGCAAGCGTCATCTTGTTAGAGGACGCCTTTGTTGTAGTACGCTGGTGCGAGCGTTGCCCCTTGGTAGCAAGATACAGTGCAGCGGGTGAGTCACGATGGGAAAACTCTTTTTGAGGAGATGTCTCCTGGGTACTTACATGGGAGGAAGGAAGAAGGACGGGGTAATCAGCTATAATGGCCACCTCCGTGCCATCATAGCCTGTCTGATAAAAGACTCCATCCTCAAAATCCACGAATATGTCCCAATCTTCTTAGTATCTAGGATCAAGGTCTCGATTATGGTCCTCCAGCTCCGGGGCGGGGCTGTAGATCCCCTCGATGACCTTTGTCCATTCCTGTTAAAGGCAGTCAGATTAAATTTGGCTATAGTTAAGGAAAAAAGATCAATTAAGGCCTATAATAGCAGACTCACCCAGTCAATGGGGGTATACATGGAGAAACCTTCTCGACACTTCAGTCGAGCGAAGTCTTCCTTTTCTCCTTTGAAAAGGTCAGCCAAGGTGGCGGATAGCGCGGCAAAATTAGCTGGTTCCTTGCGCCCACAATGTGAGGTGTCATCCTCACCATTGTAATGGCACATGTGAAACCCCCTGGATTGAAGCAGCTGAACGCATCGCGTTATTGAAATCGCCATTACTTCAACTATGGATAGTCCAGAGTGGGCAAGCATTCGGACCTTGATCGCTAGCCGCTTAACCTCGGCACTATCCTCTTCTTCATAGCTTCGGGGATGCCAGCTGGCACGCTTCTTTAAAGGAGCGGAGGAGAATTTGGGAAGACCTTGCCGGATAGGGTCCGGAAGGACAAAATCTTCAATATAGAACCACTCCGAGGGCCACTCTTCGGATGCCTCCTTCGGAGTACCGGGCAGGTATCCTGTTCCGGCAATACGCTATACTTCGGCACCGCCCACCTCAAAAATATATCCCTTCTGGGAGCGGGGGACAAGGCAGAAATATTTCCTCCATAAATGAAAATGGGCCTCGCAGCCTAGGAACAACTCGCAAAGGGCAACAATGCTCGCGATGTGTAGAATGGAGCCCGGCGTGAGGTTGTGCAGTTGGAGGCCGTAGTGCTCTAGAAGACCTCTGAGGAAAGGGTGGATTGGAAATCCCACGCCCCTCAGCAAGAAGGAAACGAAGCACACCCGCTCCCCTGGATTGGGATTGGGGAATATCTCCGCCAGGGCTTCGCCATTGTAGGTGGTTTATCCTGCCCGAACGGGGACCAGACCCGATGGAGGGAGGTATCCTTGCACCTGCAGCTTGGCCAATTAAGCGTGGGACACCGAGCAGCTCTTCCAGTCGCCTTCTTGAGGGCCTTGGGGAGGCGAGGAAGAGCAAGGAGCGTTGACCATCTTTGGCTGGTTTCTTGTGGCAAGCCCTAAGAATTTCCGTTTGGTGAGGAATGGAATCTGAGATTCGGTCTGTCTTTTATAAGCGCCTTATCTACATGGCCAAGGGGTTATTTGTAAAAATACTTAGACCCTTCGTATTCATCTGCCACGTGGAATCTGAGGCGACGGCGGTGCAGAAGTTGGAGAGTACAATATTTAATGCAAAAGTCGGACGATATGAAACGCAATGGGGAACTTACCTTGCAAAAGCCGAAGACATGAAGCCGGGTACACCATCGTCATTGAAGGCAAGTTCGGGGGCTACTGAGGGAGTCCTGGATTATGGGGTCCTCGGAGAGCTGGCCTATGTGATATAGGGCGGACTAATGGGCCATGAAGATACTGGAACAGAAGGCCTCCTCCCGTGTCCGGATGGGACTCTCCTTTGCATGGATGACAAGCTGGGCGTCCGGATGTATATTTTCCTTCCTTGTAAACCGACTTTGTACACTCCTGCAGTTCAAGAAGGGTCTACCAAGGATAATTGACATGTTGTCATCCTCGGGCATCTCAAGTATAACAAACTCAGTTAAAATAGTAACATTAGCAACAACAACGGGCACATCCTCACAAATACCGAAGGTATGGCAGTTGATTTGTCAGCCATTTGCAAAGATATTTCAGTAGGTGTGAGTTTATTCAAATCAAGTCTTTTATATAAGGAGAAAGGAATAACACTAACACCGGCTCACAAATCACATAAAGCAGTATTCACATAATTTCTTTTAATGGAGCAAGGTATAGTTGGTATTCCCGGATCTCCAAGTTTTTTAGGTACTCCATCTTTAAAAGTGTAATTAGCAAGCATAGTGGAGATTTCATCTTCCGGTATTTTTCTCTTATTAGTGATGATGTCTTTCATATACTTTGCATAAGGAGGCATTTCTAAGATATCAGTTAAGCGAGTTCACAAAAAGACTGGCCTCAGCATTTCAGCAAAGCGTTCAAATTCTTCATCATCTTTCTTTTTAGTTGACTTAGGTGGAAAGGGCATAGGCTTTTGAACCCATGGTTCTCTTTCCTTACCATGTTTTCTAGCAACAAAGTCTCTTTTATCATATCTTCTATTCTTAGGTTGTGGGTTATCAAGATCAATAGCTCGTTCTATCTCAACAACATTATCTAGTTCTTTATCATTTGGTTGAGTGTCTTCATGAAGCTCATCATTATATTTTTTGTTATCAGAAAGTGAGTGTTCATTACTAGATTGAGTTTCAGCATCAGAGGGAGATACTTCATTATCATTATCAGGAGGTTTTTCTATTTCAGGTTCACTAGAGGCAGGCAAAGTCTTATTCTTTTTCTTCTTCTTTTTCTTTTTAGAAGGACTAGGTGTAGTGGTGTTGTTTCTTTGAGAATCTTGTTCAATTCTTTTTGGGTGTCCCTCAGGATAAAGTGGTTTCTGAGTCATTTTACCTCCTCTAGTTGCTACTCTAACAGCAAAGTCACTTATATTATTGTTCATTTCATCAAGTAACTCTCTTTGAGATTTAGCAACTTGTTCTAACTGAGTTTGAACCATAGAGGCATGCTTTCCTACACCTCTAACATCATTTGAGATTCTAAATAACAAGTCACTTAAGTGAGCAATCATATCAGAATTGTATTTCAATTGTTTCATAACATTTGCATTGAAGTGATCTTGCTTTCTAATGTAATTATCAAACTCATAAAGGCATTAACTAGGATGTTTATTACGAGGATCATGACTATCATTGAATTTCATTAAAGATTTTACCTCTACCACCTTAGGTGGTGGTGGTAATTCAAGCCCATGTATTTCTTTGATAGGTGGTAAATTTTCAACATCCTCGTCCTTAATACCTTTTTCCTTCATAGATTTCTTTGCCTCTTGCATATCTTGAGGACTGAGATATAAGATACCCCTCTTATTCAGAGTGGGTTTAATAGGTGTTTCAGGAGGAGTCCAATCATCATAATTTTTCCATATGTTATTCAATAATTCTTCACCTTGCCCAATTGTTCGTTCCCTGAAAACACAACCAGCACAACTATCTAGGAAGTCCCTAGAAGCATCGGTTAGTCCACCATAGAAGATATCAAGTATTTCATTTTTCTTAAGAGGATGATCAGGCAAAGCATTAAGCAATCGGAGAAGCCTGCCCCAAGCTTGTGGGAGACTCTCTTCTTCAATTTGCACAAAGGTTAATATTTCCTACAAGTCAGCTTGTTTCTTATGAGCAGGGAAATATTTTTTAGAGAAGTAATACATCATATTCTAGGGACTACGCACACAACTAGGAGCAAGAGTATTGTACCAAGCTTTAGCATCACCCTTTAATAAGAACAAAAATAACTTGAGAATATAATAATAGCGAATCTTCTCATCATGAGCAAAAAGGTGGCTATGTAATTCAACTTAGTAAGATATGCCACAACAGTTTCAGTTTCATAACCATGGAAAGGATCAGATTCAACCAAAGTGATTAACTCTGGGTCAACAAAGAATTCAGAATCCTCCTCATCAATAAGAATAGGTGAAGCAGCAAACTCAGGATCACATTTCATTTTACCATTCAGAGATCTGTCCTTATACTTGCATAGAAATTTCTCTAGATCATCTCTATCCTTACTAGCAAGAATATCTCTAGTTGCCTCCTCACTCATAGTATAAACTTCTGGTACCTTTGGCAATTCATATCTAGGAGGACTAGTTCTAGTAGGTGTTTCAAGATTTTCAGTTTCAAGTTCATCATCAAATTCAACAATATCATGTTGTCTTACTCTAGCAATTTGTTCATCAAGAAATTCACCTAGTGGCACATCATTGTCAAGGAAAGTACTAGCATCATCATGAGTAGCATTCATAGCAAAAGTAGCATCATCAATAACTTGCGACATATCAGAATTAATAGCATGTTGTGGTGTTGCAAGTTTACTTATAACAGAAGGTGAATCTAAAGCAGAACTGGATGGTAGTTCCTTACCTCCCTTGTCTTTGAGGGAAAAATCTTAGTCTTAGCATCCTTCAGATTCTTCATAGTGATAATATGATAATAATCCCAAGTGACTCAACAAATATAGCTATGCTCCCCGGCAACGGAGCCAGAAAAAGGTCTTGATAACCCACAAGTATATGGGATCACAACAATTTTCGAGGGTAGAGTATTCAACCCAAATTTAGATTCGACACAAGGGGAGCCAAAGAATATTTGAAGGTATTAGTGATACGTCCATTTTGCATCATGCTTTTATATCAATATTTATTGAATTATGGGCTGTTACTACATATTATATCACAATACTTATGCCTTTTTTCTCTTATTTTATAAGGTTTACATGAAGAGGGAGGATGCCGGCAGCTGGAATTCTGAACTGGAAAAGGAGCAAATATTAGAGACCTATTCTTCACAACTCCAAAAGTCCTGAAACTCCATGAGGATCAGTTTTGGAATATATTAAAAATGTTGGGCAAACAAAGCACTAGAGGGGGGCCACCAGTCAGCCACGAGGGTGGAGGGCGCGCCCTATCCCCCTGGGCACGCCCCTTCCTCATGGGCCACCTGGCAGGCCCCCGACATCCATGTTCTGCTATATGGTGTCTTTTGCCCTGAAAAAATTCATAAGGAAGCTTTCGGGACGAAGCGCCGCCGTCTCGAGGCGGAACCTGGGCAAGACCAATCTAGGGCTCCGGCGGAGCTGTTCTGCCGGGAAACATCCCTTCGGGAGGGGGAAATCACCGCCATTGTCATCACCATCGATCCTCTCATCGAGAGGGGGTAAATATCCATCAACATCTTCACCAACACCATCTCCTCTCAAACCCTAGTTCATCTCTTGTATCCGATCTTTGTCTAAAAACCTCATATTGGTACCTGTGGGTTGCTAGTAATGTGGATTACTCCTTGTAGTTGATGCTAGTTGGTTTATTCGTTGGAAGATCATATGTTTAGATCCTTAATGATATTCAATACCTGTCAGGACCCCGACTCAATGGCACACCGATCTAGCATGTAGCACCTCATATCACTTTGCGGCCTCACGCACGGTATTCCCACGGGTGTCGCCTTACCAGGCCCGGGATCGTTTGCGCCTTTTGGCTCACGTATATGATAATGTTGCTAGCATCCATATGACAAGGAGCCCGGGCTGACATGGCTAGTCGTGAACCCAAAGTGGCACTAACTTACAAGGACAGGTATACATGACCCAGCAACGAACGTGTCAGTCATCAGTGAGTGAATCCGGGCTGTAGCAACTAGGCTAGCAGGACTCTGGTAAACCATGCTGTAGCAGGCTAACAGGACTCCGGTAGACACCGCGTGACATTTCCCCGAAGGGACAGACACAGGAACGAAGGACACATGCCGGCCAGCCTAAGTGTTCTGGAGCAGTAGCAAGCTACCAAGGCTCAGTGGAAGCACTAGGAGACATTTCCCGATAAGAGAGGCTACCAAGGATAAACAACTAGATAGTCAGATCCCACACATACCAAGCATTTCAATAACATACACACAATATGCTCGATATGTGCAAATACAACATGGCATCACAACATGACTCTACAACTCAAGTATTTTATTCATTAGGCTTCGAGGAGCGAGATATTACAAACGTGAGTCTCATGACCCAACATTCAGAGCATACAAGTCAAAGCACATGCGGAAGCTTAACATGTCTGGGTACAAACATCTACAACTGAAAAAGGCTGAGAAGCCTGACTATCTACCAGATCCAGCCGAGGGCACAAGATCGTAGCTGAGGTAACAAGGTAAACGTCGAAGTCCACGTGGAACTACTAGTGAGACTGAAGTCTCTCTGCAAAAACATAAAATAGGCAAACATGAGTACAAATGTACCCAGCAAGACTTACATCAGAACTAACTACATATGCACCATTATCAACAAAGGGGTGGTGGGGTTTAACTGCAGCAAGCCAGCTTTGACTCGATGGCTATCCTGAACTACGACTGCAAGTAACTCTCTGAGGTGGCGCACACGAGTCCACATATTCACCATATCAATACACCACTATGGATCCGCTCCCGTCTCCCTACGAGAACGCCATCCATAGCACTCACGCTTATCTTGCGTATTTTAGAGTATCCACTTTCACTTGTCTATGAACTGTACAGGCAACCCAGAAGTCCTTTACCGCGGACACGGCTATTCGAATAGATGATGTTAACCCTGCAGGGGTGTACTTCTTCACACATGCTCTCACCACTTACCGCCGTTTACACGGCATGTACTCGGCAACCTTCAAGCGGAAGCGCAGCGAGGGTGTCGGCCACGACCTGACTAACCACACAAGTCTCTCGTCCAGGTTTATCGCCTACTCGGGTTCCATCCGCAAGGAGATCCGGCCAGGGTGTCGCTCACGGCCCCAAACGATGTGTGTAGGGTTCCCAAGCCCACCTCAACGGGTGGATCTACGCTTGGTACACCGTGCCATGGTGCCTAGTCTGTCCCAAGCCCACCTGTACCGGGTGCCACTTGGTAGACTACTAACACAACTTACAAACACCAGAAACTAGTTGGAACTCCTGGACAGAGATCATGTTGATTAATAAGTCGAGAGGGGTCGAGTTACCGGAACCCAATGTGTGGTAGTAACTGTTCATGGATCACAAACACAGAACTCAGTTCCTGAGGACGGTTTCAATGAGACAACCCACCATGTACTCCTACATGGCCTCTCACCGCTACCTTTACCAAATCGTGTTCACACACTTAGCTCACACACAATAGGACATGTTCACACACCTCCAATTCATCCTCGATGAATCAGACCGGACTCAACTCTAAGCAGTAGCAGGCATGACAAACAAGCATGAATGAGTAGGCACAACAGGGCTCAAACAACTCCTACTCTTGCTAGTGGGTTTCATCTATTTACTGTGGCAATGACAGGTCATGCAGAGGAAAGGGGTTCAACTACCGCAGCATGTAACAGTTGAATCATTGTTGTCCTAATGCAGTAAAAGAGAGCATGAGCGAGAGAGTGGGATTGTATCAGAATGAACAAGGAGGTTTTGCTTGCCTGGCACTTCTGAAGATAGCATTGAGTCTTCATCAGTGTCAACGATCACAACGTCGGAACATCGTCTACCGAGAGGGGACAAGCACCAAAAACAAAGAAGAACACAATCAATGCAATGCACAATATGATGCATGATCATGACATGGCAATATGCTGTGGTTTGGGCTAATGCAACTAGCAGCAAGTTAAATGGAGTTGGTTTGAACCCTAGGTTCAAATTCAAACTCCATATGTGGATATTCATATGCCACTTATTTGATTTGCCCTAAACAGTAGTCATGAATTGTTCTGAAATGCATGAAATGGTACAGATGGATAGATTGGATTTTTTTGATCATTTTTCATATATAAATCTTTGCATTTGGAGTTACAGAATAATTTCTATGATTTTTAGAAGTTTTAGCTATTTCTGGAATTTCCTGGTTTATTTAAAATCCAGAAAATCACTTACTGCTTTAGCACTACGCCAGGCTGACGTCAGCGAGTCAATGGGTCAGCCCATGTCAAATTGACCTGTCGGGCCCACTGGTCAGTGACAGAGGGGCTAATCACGCGTTGACTCGTGCTTTGACTAGCTGCGGGGCCCAATGTCAGTGGCTGTGGGGTGGTTAGCTGGAAGTGTTTAGCACTATCTCGCGGCCACGTCGGCACGCCGGAGTTTGGCCGGCAGCGACCTCAAGCCGCGGTGGAAGCTCACCGGAAAACCGCTACGGGGCTCGGTTTTGCGTGTGACTTGCGTCTACGGGTAGCTGAAGGTGCGCCGCATCCAACCAGGCGAGCGACAGCGGCTGGGGTGGCCGGAGTAGGTGGTGACGAGGAGCTAGGCGGCGGCCGGAGTTCAAACGTCGACGGATTCGACGCCACAACGCGCGGAAGGACCAGCGGTTTGCACCTACGAACTCTATGCGTGCTCACTAATCCAACGGGAACACCCACGGGACCAATAGGTCACCGGAGCTTCGTCGGCAACGAGGTCGTGCGGCGGCGCACTCTCGGCCTCAATGGAAACAGCGGCTACGGCGAGAACTAGGCCACGTAATTAGAGGGAAACGGTGCAAGGGCTCACTTTGACCACGATGGGATGCTCAGCGGGCTCGGGGGAGGTCTGGAGGCGACGGAGCGACGACGGCGATCGCCGGCGCTGGAGCTTGAAGATGATGTCGATGGCGGTGTTACGGCGCGTCCCCGGTTGTTTGGCTCTTCGAGGAGGCGTAGACGACAGAGGCTGAGCTCCTGGGCACATTAGAGGGGCGAGGTGGTGGCTCTAGGCGCGGCAACGGTGAGCGGCGGCAGCGGCGGCTCTCGGTGGGGAGAACAGAGGAAGGGGAGAGGTCCAGAGAGAGTGAGAGAGCGTCGAGGGGGCCGCGTAGCGCTCGGGGACGACTCTAGGGCACCAGGGAGGCCAACAGGGAGGTAGGAAGTGGCCACGGGTGGCTGTGCGCGCCGCACGCAGCTGTTTCTCCTCCTAGCAGAGGAGGAAGACGACATGAGCTGCGGTGGTGGGCTGGGTTACCAGAGAGGGCTGGCCAGGTGGGCTGCCTAGTGGGCCGCAGGCAAGGCCAGGTTAGTTCTCTCTCTCTCTCTCTCTCTCTAATATTTCTCTTTTTCTTTTGTTCTGTAAGTTTGTGGCATTACTAAAAATATCTAGGCACTATCAAAAATCACTAAACTGTGCAAGCCCAATGTTTAGAATATATCCAACATGGAACATTTCAGTTTAGGAGTATTTGGAAATTTAAAATATTTTATAGAATTTAAATGTCCAAATTCAAATACTTATGATTTAATTCAGTGACCTTAGGATGACCTAGAAAATTGTGCACCATTTTTGGGAGAGGTTCTAGACCAATCCAAAAATAATTAACTTTTCAGAAGAGCATTTTGGGTTCATTGAGAATATCTTTTTATTTGAACCTAGTTTATTTGATCTGGTGCTAGGGTTTGAGCAATCCCCATTTCAACTTAAATAAAATTTAGACATGATGCACACATGAAGGGCTAGTCTAGTGCATACCAGAACTAGGGATGTGACAACTCACCCCCACTAAACAAGAATCTCGTCCCGAGATTCAAGCATAGGGTAAGATGGAAGGGGAAACGCAAACTAATACAATCTTCACGATCCAGGTTGCACTTCATAAGAACGTTGATTTGATCACCATCATTGTCTCGACGTCTTGCTCCGAGAGCTTCAACTAACATGACAACGAGAGGAAAAGAAAGACTCTAGAAGGATCGATCTTATCGAAGGTCGAACAACTTAGGATCAACTCACGGAATGAGACATAGCAACATATCTCGAGCTAAGACACGAAGCACACATCTAGAGGGATGGAGTGGAGCAGATGACGAGGGTTCACTAAGTAGACAACAACCCCACACTTAAAAGGTGGTGATTGGTTGTCAACGTAGCAAGGAGTTGAGTTGCCATGATACCATAACGAGACACCTTAGGGATGGTGACTCATAGATATATCCCCTTAAGTGGCAAAAAGAATTACCTTTGATTCAGAGATCGTTGAAACTTTTTATACCAGCTTAAGGCAAATCACAATCGATCATTTGGAGGAGTTCGGTAGAATAACATACTCGGACTAGAATGGATGATGTTGACTACCTTGTTGATGACAACGCAAGGGATGATTTTGCTTGCGCGTGCTCTCCAGAATTTGAGCATTTCCATATTCATCAAAGTTTTACCAATATCCATGTCAAGGATCCTGGCAACACAACATACCACCATGATGAATAGTGATGGACGATGCGGATGCAAACGAAGATAACACCTTCTCAGATTTCACCTTAGCGAGGCCAAGGAAACAGAATCTGGATGATCGACCGAGAGACATTTAGCACTCCGCTTCTAATGTTCTCCTTGATGTGCTAGTGTATCCCATTCATAGATATGGTTTGATATCTAGAACATCAAGTAAAAGGTCAGACTTCAGAAGCTCAAGAATCCATAAGGAATAGCTACGGAAGTAAATCCTGCGAGGTCCTTATGGGGAGGTGGCCAACTTCTTCAATCAAGATATTACAATAACAGGTCTTCCGGCTGGGTGTGTTGGCCACGACATCCACTTTACCGGGTTACAAAGAGACCAATATTATAATTCTTGGGAAACGTTCCAACCATCATATCTGCCTGAGATTCAGATTTGGTTGGTGTCAGAATAATCTAGAATCATCGAGTCTAGAAAGTAAAATGAAAGTTTGCAACACAAATCGACGAGATGACGTTGCGAGATTCTCGGGAAATGAACTATGATATCAAGCTCCAAAACATGAGTTGTTTCTGCTACATACATGTGAACACGCTGTCCAAGACAAGCATGACCACGTAGAAGTCTTACAATAAACACTACCGAGTTCTGGTTGGGAACCATCATCGAGGATATTGGAGTCTTGTGCATGATCTAGAATTAGCACAACAAGCTCCTTTTCCTCGAGCAAATCAATCAGTGGCTTGGTGTGCTAAGAACACATATAGAATGGAGGCGGCCAACCTACCAAACCATAGAATACTTCGCACATGTGCATGACCAACTTGGGGACGATTCCAGAGGAAGCAAAAACAATCTTTCTCGGATCCACGGCGGCAACTTACATAAAGTGCACATGAATTGGAGAAAGTCGTTCCTTTCATCCAAGCCTATGCTTCATGAACGGAACATGAAGATAATGCGTATAGAAGTTTCCAATACTAGCTTAATGTCCAAAAAAATCATGAAGAAGATAAGGATGTTGTCGATGGGCTCAACAACAATTCATCCAGGTTTCCATATAAATGGAATTCCACAATTATGTGAAGACGGTGATAGCATTGGTCAGACCAAAAGATATAATGGAGTATGCTCGAGGAAAAACCATGAGTAAGACAACATTACGAACATCGTTGGTTCTGATTTGATTTGAGATTAGCCCACACTCAAATCAAAGATTGGATAAGATGATAGGTCCATCAACTAATCGCAGGGACCAATCAATGAAGATAACATCTTTCTTCAACACACATACAAGACATCCCTTAAAATGAACTAAGTGGATTAAGCTTTTATCCTTCAACTCTCCAAGTTGTTGTTTAGCTTAACCAACCAGCTCAGGGGTATGCAACACAGATTCTTGGAAAAGGGTGGTTACAAGCAACCAACTTGCTCATGAACTCATCATAGCGGTCAGGTGACGTCCTGGTGATACTTCTGAGAGGATATTCAGAAAATCATGAACCACCGATAAGTTACTAAGCTCGAGAACAATCTTGCTTTTCAGGGCAAGATGATATGATCAAAAGAGCGAGGGATTGGCACAATCCTAACTCATTGATCGAGGAGTGCACCGGAAATAAGGACTAGGTAGCACAATCAGTCTTAGAATGATGATTCAAGAACCAACACACTAAGAATGGAATTATTGTCCATTAACTACCAAGCAACACAATTGCTAGGAGTATTGAGTTCACACATCATGATTCACTTGTCGGTACTCCGGTTGCATCAACACGGAACCGAGGAATGAGTAATGATGGCGAGAGTATCACTAAATCAAGAATTCATAGGATGGTGTGCAATTCCCATGATAATCTTAATATAAAGATGGTAACACTCCAGGGTGGAACAGGACAAAAACTGGATTAGTATTTTGATCTGCGGAGTACAACTGCTTTGACCCAATCCTGGATATGGATGAGGTACCGGGGTTTGTTTCTCCTAGTCATTCCGAATAGAATGGCTTGACAAACCACAAGAGTAATAGGCATCGATAAACGAATGCACGCATACTCTTGACTATCAATTGATAGACGAGGTCAGAAGGCAACTAAAGAGGGACGACCCAAAAGAACATATGATTTCCTGAGCTGTGGATGCACAGATTAGTATGTCGAACCAAGTTCAACAGGTTTCTTTCGGATAACCCATGCAGAGAAGGTAGAAGTGGCAGAATAACAACATAGATTCGAGAACTCATCGAGAGCACCTTTGTTGTGATTCTTTGGTTCAATGAGGAACTGCTGCCATAAGTAGTTCATGGTATTTGGAAGAACGATATACCATGAACCTCGAGGGCTATCACAAGGTTACTAATAACCTAAAGGAACTAGCAAACACTATCAACATGAAATAAGTAGGGTGAATCTCGGGTTCAAGAACCCAGGAGTAGAATACCTACTAACTAAATGGCATCACAGGATGCTTTCGAGGATGACGGCCAGAATGATCACACTGGGAACACAAAACATGGCTAAAATACTAGGTGATACTCTAGACACCTAGGGTCATAATAATAGCTCCATCCTATATACCGAGGCAATGAAGTTCCTCAGCACACTAACTAGTGTGGTTAAACGGGCCCAAAGGAACTTCGGAGCGGTAAGAAGGAATTTGCAAATGCATCAGATTGTTTAGAAACCTGGGATGACTCGGACAGCATAACGGCTGTAAATGCTCAAAAGAGATTCTGAGACATCATGCAAAAATGGTGGCATAACCACTCAGAAGCACAATAACAAGGTTCCGAGACCAACTATGAATACACAGGGGTATTAGAAACTGAACTAGGCTTAAATCCAACAATCTTACAAGTCTACGGATTAGTAACACGTGATCCTAATAGAAAGATGAGAAGCCTAGTTCCTTAACCCCGTAGGAAAGATAAGATGACTCGGATCAGAGGGCATGAGGTATAAGGAGTAAAAAGAGCCTTACGTTCCATCCCATAATCAATTCCCTTATATAACTAAAGAATTTCTAGACTCGACTTCGACTAGTTTGGCTTGGTAATCCTACAGGCAGTCAAGCTCTGATACCAACGCTGTCAGGACCCCGACTCAATGGCACACCAATCTTGCATGTAGCACCTCATATCACTTTGCGGCCTCATGCACGGTATTTCCACGGGTGTCGCCTTACCAGGCCCTGGACCGTTTGCGCCTTTTAGCTCACGTATATGATAGTGTTGCTAGCATCCATATGACAAGGAGCCCGGGCTGACATGGCTAGTCGTGAACCCAAAGTGGCACTAACTTACAGGGACAGGTATACATGACCCAAGAACGAACGTGTCGCTCATCAGCGAGTGAATCCAGGCTGTAGCAACTGGGCTAGCAGGACTCCGGTAAACCGGGCTGTAGCAGGCTAACAGGACTCCGGTAGACACCGCGTGACATTTCCCCGAAGGGACAGACACAGGAATGAAGAAGGATACATGCCGACCAGCCTAAGTGTTCCGGAGCAGTAGCAAGCTACCAAGGCTCAGTGGAAGCACTAGGAGACATTTCCCGGTAAGAGAGGCTACCAAGGATAAACAACTAGATAGTCAGATCCCACACATACCAAGCATTTTAATAACATACACACAATATGCTCGATATGTGCAAATACAACATGGCATCACAACATGACTCTACAACTCAAGTATTTTATTCATTAGGCTTCGAGAAGCGAGATATTACAAACATGAGTCTCATGACCCAACATTCAGAGCATACAAGTCAAAGCACATGCGGAAGTTTAACATGTCTGGGTACAGACATCTACAAATGAAAAAGGCAGAGAAGCCTGACTATCTACCAGATCCTGCCGAGGGTACAAGATCGTAGTTGAGGTAACAAGCTAAACGTCGAAGTCCACGTGGAACTACAAGTGAGACTGAAGTCTCTCTGCAAAAACATAAAATAGGCAAATGTGAGTACAAATGTACCCAGCAAGACTTACATCAGAACTAACTACATATGCACCATTATCAACAAAGGGGTGGTGGGGTTTAACTGCAGCAAGCCAGCTTTGACTCGGTGGCTATCCTGAACTACGACTGCAAGTAACTCTTTGAGGTGGCGCACACGAGTCCACATATTCACCATATCAATACACCACTATGGATCCGCTCCCGTCTCCCTACGAGAACGCCATCCATAGCACTCACGCTTATCTTGCGTATTTTAGAGTATCCACTTTCACTTTTCTATGAACTGTACAGGCAACCCAGAAGTCCTTTACCGCGGACACGGCTATTCGAATAGGTGATGTTAACCCTGCAGGGGTGTACTTCTTCACACACGCTCTCACCACTTACCGCCGTTTACACGGCATGTACTCGGCAACCTTCAAGCGGAAGCCCAGCGAGGGTGTCGGCCACGACCTGACTAACCACACAAGTCACTCGTCCAGGTTTATCGCTTATTCGGGTTCCATCCGCAAGGAGATCCGGCCGGGGTGTCGCTCACGGCCCCAAATGATGTGTGCAGGGTTCCCAACCCACCTCGACGGGTGGATCTTTGCTTGGTACACCGTGCCATGGTGCCTAGTCTGTCCCAAGACCACCTGTACCGGGTGCCACTTGGTAGACTACTAACACAACCTACAAACACCAGAAACTAGTTGCAACTCCTGGACAGAGATCATGTTGATTAATAGTCGAGAGGGGTCGAGTTACCGGAACCCAATGTGTGGTAGTAACTGTTCATGGATCACAAACACAGAACTCAGTTCCTGAGGACGGTTTCAATGAGACAACCCACCATGTACTCCTGCATGGCCTCTCACAGCTACCTTTACCAAATCGTGTTCACACACTTAGCTCACACACAATAGGACATGTTCACACACCTCCAATTCATCCCCGATGAATCAGACCAGACTCAACTCTAAGCAGTAGCAGGCATGACAAACAAGCATGAATGAGTAGGCACAACAGGGCTCAAACAACTCCTACTCATGCTAGTGGGTTTCATCTATTTACTGTGGCAATGACAGGTCATGCAGAGGAAAGGGCTTCAACTACCGCAGCATGTAACAGTTGAATCGTTGTTGTCCTAATGCAGTAAAAGAGAGCAGGAGCGAGAGAGTGGGATTGTATCGGAATGAACAAGGAGGTTTTGCTTGCCTGGCACTTCTGAAGATAGCATTGAGTCTTCATCAGTGTCAACGATCACAACGTCGGAACATCGTCTACCGAGAGGGGACAAGCACCGACAACAAAGAAGAAACACAATCAATGCAATGCACAATATGATGCATGATCATGACATGGCAATATGCTGTTGTTTGGGCTAATGCAACTAGCAGCAAGTTAAATGGAGTTGGTTTGAACCCTAGGTTCAAATTCAAACTCCATATGTGGATATTCATATGCCATTTATTTGATTGCCCTAAACAGTAGTCATGAATTGTTCTAAAATGCATGAAAATGGTACAGATGGATAGATTGGATTTTTCTGATCATTTTTCATATATAAATCTTTGCATTTGGAGTTACAGAATAATTTGTATGAATTTTAGAACTTTTAGCTATTTCTCGAATTTCCTGGTTTATTTAAAATCCAGAAAATCACTTACTGCGTCAGCACTACGCCAGGCTGACGTCAGCGAGTCAACGGGTCAGCCTAGGTCAAATTGACCTGTCGGGCCCACTGGTCAGTGACAGAGGGGCTAATCCCGTGTTCACTCGTGCTTTGACTAGCTGCGGGGCCCATTGTCAGTGGTTGTGGGGTGGTTAGCTGGCAGTGTTTGGCACTATCACGCGGCCACGTCGGCACGCTGGAGTTTGGCCGGCAGTGACCTCAAGCCGCGGCGGAAGCTCGCCGGAAAACCGCTACGGGGCTCGGTTTTGCGCGTGACTTGCGTCTACGGGTAAATAAAGGTGCGCCGCATCCAACCAGGCGAGCGACAGCGGCTGGGGTGGCCGGAGTAGGCGGCGACGAGGAGCTAGGCGGCGGCCGGAGTTCAAACATCGACGGATTCAACGCCACAGCGCGCAGAAGGACCAGCCGTTTGCACCTACGAACTCTATGTGTGCTCACTAATCCAACGGGAACACCCACGGGACCAATAGGTCACCGGAGCTTCGTCGGCAGCGAGGTCGTGCGGCAGCGCACTCTCGGCCTCAACGGAAACAGCGGCTATGGTGAGAACTAGGCCACGTAATTAGAGGGAAATGGTGCAGGGGCTCACTTTGACCACGATGGGATGCTCAGCGGGCTCGGGGGAGGTCTGGAGGCGACGGAGCGATGACGGCGATCGCCGGCGCTGGAGCTTGAAGATGATGTCGATGGCAGTGTTACGGCGCGTCCCCGGTTGCTTGGCTCTTCGAGGAGGCATAGACGACAGAGGCGGAGCTCCTGGGCACGTTAGAGGGGCGAGGTGGTGGCTCTAGGCGCGGCAACGGTGAGCGGCGGCAGTGGCGGTTCTCGGTGGGGAGAACAGAGGAAGGGGAGAGGTCCAGAGAGAGTGAGAGAGCATCGAGGGGGCCGCGTGGCGCTCGGGGACGACTCCAGGGCGCCAGGGAGGCCAACAGGGAGGCAGGAGGTGGCCACGGGTGGCTGTGCGTGCCGCATGCAGCTGCTTCTTCTCCTGGCAGAGGAGGAAGACGACAGGAGCTGCATTGGTGGGCTGGGTTACCAGAGAGGGCTGGCCAGGTGGGCTGCCTACTGGGCCGCAGGCAAGGCCAGGTTAGTTCTCTCTCTCTCTCTCTCTCTCTCTCTCTCTCTAATATTTCTCTTTTTCTTTTGTTCTGTAAGTTTGTGGCATTACTAAAAATATCTAGGCACTATCAAAAATCACCAAACTGTGCATGCCCAATGTTTAGAATATATCCAACATGGAACATTTCAGTTTAGGGGTATTTGGACATTTAAAATATTTTATAGAATTTAAATGTCCAAATTAAAATACTTATGATTTAATTCAGTGACCTTAGGATGACCTAGAAAATTGTGCACCATTTTTGGAAGAGGTTCTAGACCAATCCAAAAATAATGAACTTTTCTGAAGAGCATTTTGGGTTCATTGAGAATATCTTTTTATTTGAACCTAGTTTATTTGATCTGGTGCTAGGGTTTGAGCAATCCCCATTTCAACTTAAATAAAATTTAAACATGATGCACACATGAAGGGCTAGTCTAGTGCATACCAGAACTAGGGATGTGACAATACCCCTCTGATTATGAACATGAATATGCTTTGTGAGTAGTTACGTTTGTTCCTGACGACATGTGAGTAGTCTTGTTATAAGGAATCATGTGAATTTGCACTACAAAAAAATACACTTCCGTGATGATACGTGTTTGTCACAGTAGGTCGCGTTTTTTGTCATGCATGTACATCCATGACGATTTTATGACAGAATCAAGATAGTCATACATGTGCTGTCGTAGAAGTGTTCCATGACATTACCAAAATTATCATCACGGAAGTGTCCACTTCCATGACGATAAATCGCGCGTCATAGAAGTGCTTTCGTCAAGGGTGACCGACACATGGCATCCACCGTAACGGAACGCCGTTAAGCTATCGGGACGGGTTTTAGATCCGATAACCCGTTAACAGCTCCGACCAATGGGGATTTTCCACGTGTAAAATCATCATTGGCTGGAGCAAACACGTGTCGGCTCACCGTTGGGACAGATGTCATCCACTCATTGGACCGAAGGCGCCTACGATACGGCGACATGTGGCACGGCCCAACAGAGGCCCATTCCTGTGAAAAGGCCGGCCCGTTTGACTTGGTCAAAAGGTGGCGGGCCGGCCCATGGAAAGCCTGTTAATGGCCTGTTCGCATATAGCCCATTTACAGCCCGCTAACCCAGGGCCCGTTACGACCTCTCCGAATTAGGCCCAGTAGCGTCATCTGGGCCATCCAATATGATTCCAGCCCGTTTTAACTTCCAGCCCATGTGTGGCCCATGACTTATTTTGGCCCATGTGAGTCCCTTTGTAACTCTTGGCCCATTAACTACCCATGGTGAAACTGGCTCGTAATGAACAGTGTATCACTTTATACCCATTAACGGCCCGTTATTCTATTGGGCCATTTCCAGCCCAAGTTATCTTTTGGCCTTCTCAGGGTCCATTGATTCTTGGGCTCATATGTAGCATTCGGTTACATACGGCCCGTTACTGTCATTTTCTGCTTGTGGGCCAAATTCAGCCCGTCGTTACAGTCGGCCCGTTTGTGGACCGTTAATACGTTGGGCCGTTTTCATGTAAAAAAACCGTTGGGCTGTTTTCATAGAGTTATCAAATACATCCTATTAATGGCCCGTTTGGTCCACGAATAGTACGACCCATGATTGGTGAAAAGATGATATGCCCCGTAGAAGGCCCATGGATCCTACGGCCCGTATCAGGCCCATGGATCATACGGCCCGTAGAAGGCCCATGGATCATACGGCTCGTAGAAGGCGCATGGACCCTACGGACTATAGAAGGCCCATGAATCCTCAGGCCCGTATAGAAGACCAATGGATCCTACGGCCGTATAGAAGGCCAATGGATCCTACGGCTGGAAGAAGGCCCATGGATCATACGGCCTGCAGGAGGCCCATGGTTACAACAGTCCATGTGTTGCCATGATTATTTTGGCCAGTTACCAATAATAGGCTATTGTGGCCACTAGAAAAACACAGAAAAAGAACTGCAGTGACTACAAGCAAACAACTAAACAAGACAATAAGGAAATAAATAACCAAGCAATTAACGCTAGCCTACCGCTATTACACATATTACATCCACTGGGTATCAAAGTTCGCCACCAGTGCAAATATAGGGAACAGAGCAGCATATTACATGCACTGGCCGTCAAAATTGGCCAACAGTGCAAATAAACGCGGCAGCAAAACAAGAGCATAACTGAAACAACTTCAGAAGAGCTCAAGAAATGTTATCCTGGGTATCCACCATGCTGGCAATAAGCTTAGCAAGCTTATTAGGTTTGTCCTGTTTGGCGCTAAAATCCTCCAACGCTTGTTGTTGCACCAGAAAGTATGCATCTGAATGCTCCAGGGACTTCCGCAGTCCTTCCGCTTCTTGTCGCAGCACAACTGATTGATGTCTTTCAGCTTGTAGTTGAGACTCAAGAAACCGAACTGATTCAGACAGTGAGTTTGAATAGCTTGTGCAAGCGGTAGTGGCCAGTAACTCGAACACTAAACCAAGACAGGACTTTGGGGTTGTCTCGCTGTCTTCAAGATAGTCTTCCTTAGCTGTTTTATCAGCTTTGTTGGAGACCAACAAGGATGTGTCACTATCCTGAACCTTATCTGCATTACTTCCTTTACCATTGCTTAATAAGGCACTCTTCCCCAATATTCTGTCAGCATTCTAAAAGAAGAAACAAGCAGACACATAACAAGTTTAGCATGTACTAGTATATGAAACTCATTTCGGTGAACCAGTTCATTAGTAAGGTGGACAGGATTAAACTACCAAGTCTTCTATTGCCAAGTACTAGTACATAATAAAAGCATCAAACAAACATATATCTATGTCCTATGGTCACTGCATTGTCTTGCCAAATCAAAATAGAGACACGGTTCAAATCATATCAGTTCAAGACAAAGCAGTAGTGAAAGAATACAAAGCATGGGAAACTACACGGCACAACAAGATTTCAGATGGGTACCACGGGTCTACATGTACAACAACACTATTGGCTCTGTTGTGATGCTAGTAATGTGCATGATATGAAAGTCAACTGTATACACAATTGAAATTGAAATCAACAAAGCTATTGATAAGAGCAAACCTGTTAAAGAAACATGCATGAACATACCTGCTATGCCATTGGAGTTTCGGTTGGATCCTTCAATTTAAAAATAAGTTTGTATGAGTAAATACTGTGATACAAGAGCAAAGCAATCATAGTTAAAAAAGGCGTGCCTAGGCTCTAGGCATTAGCAAAATGCATTGCGCATAACTATGATTAATCTGTGCATAACTGCGCATAAGCATGCGCTTTGGTTAGTAAAGCGCAAGGCGGTGGCAAAACGCACAATTAACGCCTAGTGCTTTTTTGAACTATGATAGCAATGGAATCTTAAATTAGAATAGTTGTTCTTCAGGTTTAGGCACTTGTTCTACAAGAACAGAGTACAGTAAGACACAAGAATATAATACTTAAAAATAGAAAATGAGCTCATAGACCTTACCACATTCTTGGTTCGGCACCAGTACAGAACAACGGGTTCCCAGTCATCGTCCAGTAAATGTGTCTCAGGAGAACATAAGGGAATTTGATGAGTTTCTTTGCTGGTGAAGTATGTTTTCTTCAGGTAATTCCGATACTGCCACCAAGCATTCTTGAAGATAGCAGAGGTATTAGCACAGGTTACCTCATCCTGAGTTTCCAAATCGGTCCTTCTCTATAGAGAAAAATCGGAAAATTTGCTATATTATAACCATCATGGAGGTAGGATGTATGGGACAAAGCAAAGTAATTGCCATGAATAACATTACTTACACATAACTCCTGGACAAACACCTGCAACTGGCATTTTCCTTCATCTTCAGTATAATATTTCCAAGATGGGAAGATACGCACATACGATTTAACAACATCAAATGCGATAGCTGCTAAACTACGACTAGCTGGTTGTGCTTCCTCCACAGGAATAGGCGTACTAACTGGTGGAGTTGGGGTTCGCCGTGGTAGTACTGGCCCTTTGGGCACTGGAGCTGCCTTACTAACTGCTCTTGTTTGGGAGCTCTGTGGTGGAGATGGTGTTGTGTCAACAGGAACTGGGTTACTATCTGCTGGGGTTGGGGTTAGATTGGGTGAAGCTGGTTCTCTGTCCATCGCAGTAGGGGTACAATCTGCGAGAGTTTGGGTTATGTGTGGTAGGGCTGGTTCTTGTGCATGTACAACCGGGGTGCTATCTCCACCAAGAGGTAGCACTGTTTTATTTGAAGACCGTGTTTTTAGTCCGCTGGATACTGGCATCACCCGCTCCAATTCAAATGGCTGATAAACAGGAAACATAGTTGAATGTACAGACATTGTATGAGAGACAGATGCAATAGATAGTGTGGAAAAAAGGCATGAAATAGTTGACATGTATATTGTTTAACTAAAACGGATAGCATGACATAATTTCACATATATGATGTCTATCTAAACTGGATAGCATAGCATAACATAATTCAAAGATATGATGAATAACTAAACAGGATCGCATGACATAATTCACCTACATGGTATCTAAGTAATCAGGATCGCATCATTTAATTCACATATGTGATTTATATGCTAAACAGAGGGCATTCGATATGATGTCTGAACTAAGAACATGGTGTTGAATATTGTGTATATGATGTCTAAACTATGCAATGCAAGACACCATATGCATGATATGAGCAGTATAACCGTGCCAAGTTTGAGCATACACCTCGGTGGGGGAATAGGACTGGTCATCTGTCTCTGAATCCATCTCTGAGGAGCTATCGGGACCCAACAAGAGATCTGCTTCGACAGGTAGCACTGTCTGCTCTGAAGGCCTTGTTTTCACTCCAGATTTTTCCATCTCCCACCCAAATGGCTGATTCACAGGAAGAGTAGTTTAATGTACAAACATTGTCGACAAATGGAAATGTAATGAAGAAAAGGATGGGCAAGATATCATTCAAATATATGATGCCTGGTTAAACAGGATGGCATTGCACATTTCACATATATTATGGCTGGCTAAAAGACATGAGACTGCATAATTCCCATATATGATATAGAAACTAAACAGGTGGCATTACAGAACATGTCTAAACTAAGCAGATGACATATATGATGTCAAAAGTAGGCACTGCAAGGCAACATATGCATGATATGACTAACATCATCATGCCAAGGTAGAGCAAACACCTTGGGGGTAAATAGGAGTGGTCAGCGGCGTCTGAATCCGCCTCAGAACAGATATCTTCCTCTGGATTACAATCTGGAGAGGGGTGGGGAGGGTTTGCCATTGAACCCACCATGGAGCGATGTCTGCATGACATTGTATTGCCGCGCAAAACTCTTCTCTTTTTCTCTACATGTTCAGCATGACTGTGTACAATATCTGACATGCATACGAAAAAAATATGGTGAGATTATGTAAGGAGAGCATGCAGAAATTTAGAGTGATGGTAACAACCAGTGGATGGATCCAAAAATAATGATAGCAGGCTGATGATTGCTTTAAATTTAATAAAAAGACAGATGATGATTGCTTTACTATTTGTTTCCCACCCAAGATGAACAACATAGGCATACCCTAGGTGAACCAGATATTAGACAGACATACTATTCATTGCTGCCTCGATATGTGCCCCACAACTAATTTAGAACTCAAGTTTGAACATTAATTTGGACCTGACTTGGGAGTCCAAGAGCTGAACAGGACGATAAAGTAGCAGGTAAGTTTAAGCAATGCATAACATAAGCAGAAACAAAAGAGTGCGACCTCTCTTGTGGACCCGTGTACTCCTCAGGTTCATCTGCTGAGTCGATGATGGTGATGCCGTTGCGGTGGGTGCCGGCGGCAGGGAAGGAGATCTGAGGCGGCGAAAGACGGTCAGGAGTCGTGATGTCTGGTTTGGTGGATGCTTCTGTCGATGGAGCAGCTCAGGTGAGGTGGACGACGTCGCGGCAGGAGCAGGACAAACCACACAAAGTTCCCTTCGACACGTACCTGTAACTGAAGTAATTCTGTAAGGGCTCATTTGGCTTGCATGATTCTTAAAACGCAGGGATAGGAAAAACACCGGAATAGGATAGGAAATGCACATGGTAAACAGAGCATTTGTAAACACAGGATTTCTGTCAACTTGGGTGTTTGGTTTACAGGAATTGGAAGAGCAGAGGAATGCAAAGAAACATGGCCAAAATAAAGTGAAACCATATGAAAGCGTGTACAGTTAGAATGTTATTCTGGCACTAATGCACTTGGTCTTGTTTTCATGCATAGGATTTTGAAAAGTAGGTCCAGGTGGATGTTTTGCTTCATTCCTTTCAACAAAATGCATGAATAATTGAATAGTAGAGTGCCATTGGAAAATTCCCTATTGCTATGTTTTTCCGTTGATCCAAAATAGCCCTAATGGATCGACGTGAATGTATAGTAATAAGTGATGCAACAAGTGTACAACCTCTTTGCCGTAGCCGTGTCGACCTCAACATCATTGGGTTGGTCGCTGAAGCAGTTGAGACAGAGGTGGCTGTCGGAGGTGTGGGGGAAGATCTGAGGAATCTATAGACGGCGCCCATGGCACTGCTCTGTTGTGATGGATTGTTCTATCGTTGGAGCACCTCCGGTGAGCCGTAAGACATCAAGGCTGAAGCAGCACAAGACAGACATCGTCAATCTCAAGTGGGATTCTAATAGCATCTCTTATAGATGATGTAAAATGGATGTAAAATTTACATCACCAAAAACCACCTGACTACAAAATATGAGGTAAAAACTGTTGACTCTGAACTTAACTGTCGAAACTGAAATTTACTGTGGAATCTGAATGCAACTGTCACAACTGAACGCAATGCTAGCAGAGAGGCACTTGACATGTAGTTTAGGGAGGGCCTGCAGTTCATCTTCAACCTGCACCCCCCTGAGCCGCCAACCACCACCGGCCAAACCGCCGGCCCCAGCGCCGCCTCACCACCCTGAGACAACCCCCCACCGTCGCCCCGGCCAGCCCTCTAGGCCCCCCGCCCCCACCCTAAACCCTAAGATAGATAGTGGGGTACCTCTCCGGTGAGCGCCCGTCACCGCTGCGGGTGGTTCTTCCTTAACTCCAGCGAGCCCCCCCCCCAACGCCTGCAAATCGATAGACCCAAAAGTCGATCCAGTCGACTGAAGTGTGGCTAAATCGGAGCAGAGCAGCAGCACGAGCGAGGGGGAGAGCAGCAGCAGCAGCTGGGCGAGTGAGCGATCGAGCGAGAGCTGGAGCAGCAGCAGCAGCGCGAGCGAGCAAGCGAGAGTCGGAGCAGCAACAGCAGATCCGGCTGGTATGGCCGCCGCCGCCGAAGGGGCCTCACACTGGGGGAGATCCACCATGGAGATGTCGCCCGCGGCGCCGGCTTCAAGGTAGCCGCTCCATTGGGGTGCGGGATGGAGAACCGTCGTTGCCGGGAGGTCGAGTTAAGGAGAAGGTGCGATGTGATGAGTGTACAACCTCTTTGGTGGTGCTGAGTAGGCCTCGGCTTTGTCCGAGGAGTCGGTGAGGATGATGCGGTTCCGGTGGAGTAGGTTAAGGCGGCGCTGTGGGAATGGAGCAGTCGCGATAGACGAGGCGATCGTCGGAGCAGCTCCTTGGAGGTGGAGGACGGGGCGGCTGAACCGGCGGGACAACGAGATGGACGATGGATCCTCATCTGGGGAGGTGGACGAGGGACGTTGAGCTGTTGCGGTGGACGGCGTCGTCGGGGAAGAGGCTCCGGCTGGGCAGCGGTGAGGTGGCGGACGGAGGAGGGTGGGGTTTCGCAGCTGGAGCGGAGAGGTTATGGAGGCCTGGGATTTCGAATGGTGAAAAGGGGCGATGGGCGGGGGTGAAGCTTGACTTAGGGACGCGCTTGTCCAAAATGTAGGGTGTGTTACAAAAAGTACCCCCCCACCGATTTGAACTAGCAGCCCTTTTGGCTCGGGGTTAGAAGGGGGATTTCGCGTGTCGGGATTTGGTTGTTGGAGGGAGTTTTCGCGCGCGTTGTAATTTCGGGATAGCAAGGTGCGGGTTGTGAAGGTGCCAGTTTTGGGAGCACGATATCTGAATTTTCGGGATATAACAAGACGCGGGTTGAATTTTAGGGACAAGCCTAACGTGTAGTAATATTGTACTTGTACGTACCAAATCAATTCGCACTTCCCTCAACCAAAAAGAAAACGAAAAAAATAAAACTATTCACACCACACAAAGAGAGAGTCTTGCCCCGTTTTACTATACAAATGCTATTCAAAGCTACTCCCTCCTTCCATCTATATAGGGCCTAATGCGTTTTTGATGCTAACTTTGACCAAATATTAGAGCAATAATATATGACATGCAACTTACACAAAGCACACCGTTAAATTCGTCTGTGAAAGGTTCTTTCAATGATATAATTTTCACATTGTGCATGTCATGTACTATTAATCTTGTCAATAGTCAAAGGCGGTCTTAAAAATCTCATTACGCCCTATATAGATGGAAGGAGGGAGTATGAATCCATGTTATGTCCGATTAAATTTTTTCGCTTGCTGTATAATGCATGTAACCTACTCATACCAACATTTTAGTGCATTCCAAATGTCTATACTACCGCTGCAATTCGAACTAAATTTGAATTCGTTTCTCTATTTCAATAAGAATCTACAATCATGATTGTTGCCAACTTCAACCATCATTCGTGTATTACCTTAATAACACACCACATGATTACTATAGAGATAGATATGAACTATGTGTACTACATGAACTCGAATTCTATTTTTTGAATACACTTGATGTTGATTCCAAATAATAGTACATTTGATGTACTAACTATATATTCATAATCTAAACCATGTTCCATACGTACACCGTGTTTATCACACAAAGTATAGTGCCCCGCCCCCTACATTATGACAAGTATTTAGACCTGAGCTGCAAAAGCCACACATTAGCCCAAATTATAATCAATGTTCTATGTATTATACGTAGTACTAGCAAGATGCCCATGCGTTCCACAGAACATCAACATGATCAAGGGGCCTAATTTGCAAATATGGAGAGGGGTGTGGGTATCTTTTTTCAAACTTGCCATAGTTTCCTTCCTATCCGCCAGATATAAATCGGACGGCCTATATTGCAGGATGGCAGGCACACCATCATCAACAACTCCGTTTTTTATAAGAGTAGAGATAAAATATATTATATGTAGTATAACATGTTCATAACCACACCATGTGTATCACCGTTATATATATTCACACATGCGTCGGTTTAAAACACTATGATAAATTCTTCAAATATTCGAATTCGCTTTTTATAATGAAGTATATATGATCTCTATTCGTCTTTTACACCCACACAACCCTCTTATCTTTGTAGCTAGCGCTAACTTTCTCTCGTGCATGCACACGCCCGCATCCCTCTCACCCTCCCTCAGCATTCTCTAGCTCCATCGCGCAAATTCGTCTTTTCACTTTAGGTCGTTCACCCACGGTGTGTGTAGGCCCCCCAGCTCCTTCTTTACGGCACACATCGATCGATATGCCTCTCTAGCCAGGTGTGCCTAGCACAAACACAAGCTTCCCCTCTTCTCTTGTCACCGTCCATGCCTCACTCCCACCACTCTTTTCATCGATCTCGTACTCGCACACTCCTTCCCCCTCGATATAGTATGCCTCTCGTACCACCTCCTGGATGGATCCCTCTCTCTCTATCCTTCTCCTTGTTCCTCATTTGCTTCTAACACACACATGCATGTATACCGATCGATCTCCCAACATATACCTAGATCGACTTTAACTATCCCCCCCATCGATCGACGTACCTCACAAGTTATGTCTCTCCTTTCTCTAACAAAGGGCGATTGATCTTCCTATGTAGTTACGTCTGCTTACCACAACCATATCGTCCCCCTCATCATTCGTGCATGCCTCCTGACCCGTCTCTCACACGCACGTGCACAGACAACAAGCAGCCATCTCCTCTCTTATTGATATTGCGGGCGTGCCCTCCGTTTGTCTAGCAAGCCTATCCCACCATTTGTTAGAAGCAACTCCACTACCACCCCCTCCAACACTCTAGCTCTGTCTCTCTCCCAACCTTATTCCTCTCCTGCACATATGCATGGATGCCGATCGATCTCCCTTAATACATGAGGCAGATCGATCTCCTTAATACATGAGGTAGGCCTCTCTCCTCCTCCACACATATACCAGCCATTGTACCTCTATAGTTAATTGGGCCTCCCTCTTCCCCCACCACACACCGATAGTCGAGCGCTGCAGGTAGGTATCCATGCCACAGAGACAAACTGCACATGTCCCCTCTCACGTTCCAGTAGGCCAGCCACTCTATATCTTTGACGTGGGCACACACAAATTCGATGGCACTCTTTATCGATCGCGTGCGCGCACACACACACACACACACATCATCCCTCTCTTCGATTCTATGGACACCTCAAGCCGATGATACCTCCACTCTCTTCTCGTGGATCGCCCCCTCTATATGTATGTTATATCCAGGACTCTATTTCACACACATTGCATATGTTACATTTTTTGATTGAGCCCCCCCCCCCAAAAAAAAACTCTCAAGAACCCACACACTATATCTCTCTAGGTTTGTATCTCTCTCACACAACCCCACGTAGGTGGTGTACATATACAAGAAGAGAATAGGTGCACCGTGCACGTACTCACGCTTCGTGCCCAGCCACACCCACGCGGGTACACGGTGGAGCTCATTTCTTTACGAAATGGCAGCCCACGTGCTAATTTAAATGCCTGTAGCGGTTGTTTACCTAGGGAGGTCGTGCACCACGCGTGCACGAAACAAAGTTCAACTTGACACGTTGCCACGTTATTTTTAAATAAAGTTATAGCGCTCAATGGCACGTACACAGAATATAAAATGATTTTTTATGGAGAAAAAGGTAGTCCGCTTAACTATATACAATGGAGCCTGCCTGCCTGGTTTGTCCCTCTTCAGAGTATCTCACACAAGGCTGCGGTGGCCTCTCTCTCTATCACTGTTGGTCACTGATCCGACCGCATCCTGTTCGCCAGGGGAAAGGGAGTGCGGTGGCCTCTCTCTCTCTCTCTCTCTCTCACCATTGGTCACTGATCCGGCCGCATCCCGTCCGTCGGGGGAAAGGGAGGAAGTGCATCATTTCTCCATTCGACGGTGCCGAGGCAGCACGTCCCGATCTGCCATACACGCCGTTCTCTCTGACCAAGCTCCGGCACGGCAGGGCCTACACCACCTGCTCGCAGATTCCGCTCGCCGCCGCTCACCTAGTTACATCCCGACGACCTCCAGGTATCCCCTCCGGCCTTGCTCCACTGCCCGTCTTCCCACGTTGCTGCATGTGGATCTTCCATAGTTCTTTGCCCAAAACGTAGCTCGTTCGGCATACTTTCCATATTGCAATCTCGTCCTCACACCGTTTAGAGAAACATAACCGTGTTGTTATCTTCCCTTAGGACAAGGAATATGCTTCTTTTTTGTCATCGCATGTGTCATCAACTGTTATTGGCCAGTAATTGTTTCCTTTCAACCTCTTTTTTGCAAACAGGGCTATCCATTTCACCTCGTTGCTATTGCGACCTTTTGGTGAACTGCAAAAATCACTTTTTTCTTAAGAGTGTTTTGTGCAGTTGTACTAAAATGTCACACGAGCAACGTCTCTACATTTCAGTGCGAATGCACAAAGGGCGATTGGTTTTGCTCTATCCTCCTCGTCCAACTCTGAGCCTAATCTTCTCCAACTAGTTAGTCTTAAGAGAGACTGCAAAGGTGACCGACTTCTATTTGTGTGTTTATTGTTTCATCAGCAGTCCTCTATTATAGTAATCACACTTAATACCTTTTTAACAGGGACGCTCAGCTCTATTTTAGTGGAACTGCACAAAATGATCGGAATGTTGCATGCTCCAGACAGCTGCTTTTTTTCCCAACATGCCTTGTTGATTTAGACAGAGCTGGGGGGGGGGACGTTGCTGCCAATGAAAGCATGGATCAATTTTAATTTAACACCTTCTCACAACTCTGTCTTCAGTTGTGATCTACTGCCTCCGTCTCATAATATAAGAATGTTTTTAACACTAGTGTAGTGTTAAAAATGTTCTTATATTTTGGGACAGAGGGAGTAATTATTAGCTCTCATCTGCTAATAATTAACATGCATTAGCATGGAAGTTAGTTTTTTATTGTTTCCGAAAGAGCATCGATGGCAAGACACACGAAACAAAAGCTGAAAGCTCACACCATTGTACAATTTCATGTCGCTGGAAAATTATTTGTATAGTACGTCAATTATGTAAACAAATGATGGAAGCTTGATAGCATTGCCAGAAGCCTCTTCATCATCTGGATCCATGTGCCATCCACAAAATTATACTCCTTCGTTCCTAAATATTTGTATTTTTAGAAATTTCAAATGGGCATATTTTAGAGTGTAGATTCACTCATTTTGCTTCGTATGTGTACTCCGTCCGTTCCTAAATACTCTATTCTTCTTTCTAGAGATTTCAACAAGTGACTACATACGGAGCAAAATGAGTGAATCTACGCTGTACAATATGTCTATATACATCTGTATGTAGTATTGAGTAGTCCATTTGAATCTCTAAAAAGACAAATATTTGAGTAGTCACTCGTTGAAATCTCTAGAAAGAAAAATACTCCGGCGTATATTTAAGAACCGAGGGGGTAGTGCACAACCGCATGGGAGACTCAGCCCGGTCGTTGCGCCGCATTAATAGTGAGTAATGAGCAGTCAAATCATAAGCCCCACCTTTCCCATTGTAAGTTTCTCGGAAGAAGCAACCATCAATACACTCTTATTTGAATCCGCTCATAGTGGCCCATCCGTCATTGTTTATAGAGCGCACTTCAGAAAAAAGAAAAAAAAATCTATGGGACCAAGGTGAGTAGCGATCGGCCTGAAAAATAGCATTGGTAGTTATAGCACAGCGTCTATTACTAGAGGGAATAATGCGTGCACACATGCATGCAGTGCTTCCACCTCGGGTACACACATGCATGCACTTACTCCACTCGGTAGTAGTAAGTACATGGAGAGAAAATTGTGGACTTGATTGCAGTTACCACGCCCTAATTAATTGAGCATTAAACCAAATGCGTCTAAAGTCTCTCTGGTGGTGGAAATGCATTGAGAGAAATGCATCATAATGAAGCGCGCCATGTAAACTATGACGGAGTAGTAGTATGAAGGTGCAAAACCAAGTATGCGTATGGCCAGTCGGTCAACACACCTCCTCTTGGCATATCACTGACATGTGGGACAGGAGTGTGAGCTAACCGATCTCTGCCAACCCGCCGTTCCTTGAGAGAGACGAGGAGTGAGAACACACAGACGGGCTCGCACGGAGGCCAAGATATATTCAAGCATGGTTGGTTGATCGATATCATTCATTACATGTTGGGCTGCTGTTTTCCGCCTTTCTCCGGAATAAACTTGTACTTCATCAGAGATAAAAAAATAAGAGTACAGACGCTCCACCATGCGGTTCTAGTAGTAGTACTACTCGTACTACTGGGCTTGGCTCGTCGCCTCTTCGCCTCTTCGTGAAGTCGAATGGCCCTGTTTGGATCCATAGGTTAGAGTTAGTTTGGGTTAGTTTGGACTCAACTAACCCAAAAATATCCAAACGGGAGGGTTAGTTTGGGTTTGATGCTTAAGAGGTGCTTATTTGGGTTAGTTCTTCTCGGGGTCACTAAAAAACATAATTTTCTCTCGCTCTTCCCTCGACAGATCCCTTCCCACTTCCTCGAAGCTTCTCATCCTCTCCCTCCCTCCCTCTCGCACCGCCCGTGAAGGCGCCTCGCCGTATCCGCGCTCCATCTAACCCTGCCTTCCAAACACCTGCATGTTGCATACTACTGTGTATGCCTCTGACAATCTGACACGAATGGACTGATGCATGTCCACCGAGGGTAGGTTGCATTAGTCAAAAGGTGTAAGCGAGCTTCACCTTGTCCTGCAAGCTTCTCCTCGTTCTGCGAGTTGACGGGACACACCAAAAAGTAGTGCTAGTTCATACTCCCTCCTTTCCGGTTAATATGGCTTAATCTTTTTTGCGGGTAAATAAGAGAGCTTTATTCATATATCTTAGGACGATCAGCCAAGACACTGGTCCTAGGAAGCAAGGCACCCCACAAAAAAAGAAGTAGGAAGCGAGGTGTTTCATCAAGCCAGCTCTCGGCCACATTCAAAGTGCAGCAAGCACGGTTCGCACGAAGATGCGCCGCAAGGTTTGCTTACCTGTTTACATGTTGAATAACAAAAAAAGAGGAAATATTACCGAGCTCTCCTATTTGTAACAGGATGTGAGCCAGAGTTAAGCGAGAATTGGGGCGAGTGTTCCATGCAATCAACTTCCGTTATCACATGCGAGAACCCTTGAAGATAACCAAATGTGTTGAAGATTGCTTTATCACATTTTAAAATCATAATAAGAGTGCAGACGCTCCTCCATCCGGTTCCTAGTACTAGTATAGTACATACCTCTATAGACTATAGTAGTAGTACTAGTACTACTAGTAAACTTTGCGCTTGGCTGTTCGTCTATTCGGGAAGTCGAACAATAATAGCACTAGTAGTATAGTGTATGCTTCTGGCAATCTGACACCAAATTAACTGTTGCACGCCCACCGCCTGAGCGAGGGAGATCTTGCATTAGTCAAAAGTTTCTCCTTGTCCTGCGAGCCACCGCGCGCAAGCTTCTCCCGTCCTGCAACCTTCTCCTTGTTCGACAAGTTGACGGGACACAGCAAAGTAATGCTAGTCCATAATGCCTCCTCTCTGGTTAATATGGCTTAATTTCAAACGAGATAAATACACTGTTTGTCACTGTACTCCCTCCGTTTCTTTTTACTCCGCATATAAGATTTGGTCAAAGTCAAACTACACAAAGTTTGACCAAATTTACAAAAAAGTATGAACATGTACAGTACTAAAACTGTATAGTATGAAAATATGTTTCATGGTGCATCTGAATATATTGATTTCATATGGTGAATGTTTATATTTTTTAACATAAAGTTAGTCAAACTCTATAATGCTTGACTTTGACCAAACCTTATATGCGGATTAAAAAGAAACGAAGGGAGTATATTTGTAAAAATACGGTCAGTGGACTTCATAATACGCTCATTGCGCTCAATATATATATATATATATATATATATATATATATATATATATTCCGGTGTTTACACGGTCACTAGCTCACCCTGACTGAGTATGTGTGTGCATGCATTTGTAGGTTGAGCACTTGAGCGTGACCGTGTGTGTTCCGTCGTGTGCTCGGACATGCATGCATTAGGGCGTCGCGCGCATTTTTGCGTCCATGTGTATGTGTGATTGTTGCATACATGTAGGGGGAGTATGTGTAGGGGCCACTAAGGAGCAGTCAAATCACACAGTAAGTTAGTCGGAAGAAGCAACCATCATTTCACTCTTCAATGACACGTACGCAATATATAATGGTTGATATGGAGAGAAAAAGAAAACCACTAGCAGGAGCCTAAGCTACAAGCCTTCTTGCTTAGGTTGCTCTCTTCACAAGCATAGAACAACGGGCCTGATCTCGCAGCTGGGGGAAGGGAACAATGTTCTGCGTAGACGCGGTCGACATCAGCGAGGGAGAAAACCAACAGTTGGTGCGTCCCAATCGGGGGTCACCGCGGTATGGGCCGATGCTGCGTCCCAACCGCCCTTCTACCTACAGCCCTACGTCCCAGGTAGTCCATCTTCCTTTTGGAGCTAGCTTGCTCCGCTGCCGTAGCTCCATCTCCATGTCGATCTTTCTCTACTTCTACCGGCTTCTACTTGTGATGAGTTTATGTCTCATGAACTAGTGCCAGTACTATTATTCTAATCACACTTCTTCAATATCTTTGCCATCAGGGATGCTCAGGTCGATTTTAGTGGAACTGCGCAAAAGCATCATATGATCCGAGGGTGCCAGCCGTCTTTCCTTCGGCAGTTCTACCTGTCCAGGAAATTAAATCAAGTTTAGGGTTTAGGGTTTAAGTCGTACTAACCCCATCAGTAGTTTTTCTTTTGTACACGCTCTCACAACTTTTTTCTTTAGTTGTGAAGTAAATATTGGCTATGATCTGTGAATCATTGAGATGCATCAGCATGCGTGTTAGTTTTCCTTTGTATTTGATGGAATGTTGTAACGGGGCAACCTTGGAATAGGAATGAAAATGGAGTGGAAAGTTTCGGTTTTTGCGGAGAAAAAATGGAAACAGAGAGAAACCACGTTTCATTTTGTTGGATCGCGCCATCGAGCAAAACCAACGTTTAAATCACGTCTGTCGTGTTTATGTCTCACCCTCCTCCACGGCTCGACCCCACACGAGCGCTCGGCATGCCACTCACCGCAAATCGAGTATATGATAACTTTCTCGCCTGCTTGTCGATGGATAGCGCCATGGAGTACTAGCACTAGTGGAAGAGATTGACGAGTTGGGGGAGAACAGCTAGCTGTAGCACGGACTCCCAAGAAATTTTTACATGCATGTTGTAGCCGGCTATTGCGACCTTTGAACGCGGAGCAGCCGCGTGCACCCTGAAGCGGCACGAGCAACGCTCTCTCGGCCGGCGCGCCGCTTCAATGCCGGCGCTAGTGAGAGGTCGCGTCCGCTCTGGCCGGGCATGAATGCGGCACTGACCGTTTCGGGTGGGAAGCAAGCGCGGGTGATGAAGAGGGTTCGGGTTGGTCAGGACCGGCCGTGGCAGCGGTCTGCACGTCCTCAAACAAGAGATGTTGTACGTTAATATTGCTGCGTATATAATTAACAACGTAAATAATGTGCCAGTTGGACAAATATAATTGGAGATGGAGATGGAGATGGAAATGGAATTTTACGTAAACACGGATATGCATGTCTATTCAATGTGTGTGTGCGCGGTGATTCTCGCGACCTGGAAGCAGGGGCGTGTTTTGATCGAGTTTTCTTTCTTGATACGTTAGAAAATCAGTTTGTCTAATATACATCTACATGTTATTTAAGGATATCACATCTAAGCTCCCACAAGTATATAATGTAGCAACAAGAAACAAAAAAACTAGGACAAAAAAAATAGACCACAAACAAAGTGGACATTAACTTAGATGTGACATAAGTATGTCACATCTAGAGGTGTCCTAGACAGACCCTTAAAAAATTGTCCGCCAGTTTTCATTTCTTTTTTCTGGGAACGCGTGTATTCTATTTAAAACCGCTGCTTTGGAGAGTTTTTTTACTCCTTTATAGCCTCTTGTTTGATAGAGTTTCTCGCGTCTCGCTCTCTCACCCTCTCCATATCAAAGCAAGATGACAGTGTCCACTCTATCTCTCTCCTCACCGGTGGTCACAGATCCGGCTGAATCCCGTCCGATGCGGGAGGTGAGGAGGTGCAGCGTTGACGTTGTCGCCGTTGGCGACGGAGGAAGCCGATATGCACTGTCCTCTCGGAGCCGGCGCTGGCGCGGACGAAGATCCTCCGCGCCCTTGTTCGCTGTCGTCGTGTGGGCAGATCCCGCCCACCCGCCTAAATGACATCTCACCCACCTGAGGTATAACATCTTGTACTGGTCCAGCTCCCCAGGTCGCTGCGTGCGAGTTTTCTTCTATGCGACTACTCCCCAGCTCCCCATGTATAGTAGCTAGGGTTCGTCAGTTGGTCCAACATCACCTACTAATACTATTATAGAGGAAATGCCCCTCGAAAAGTTGTCCTGATTTATGCCTCGGTGGAGGTATACATGTTGTTTTACAAAAAGTACAAGATGGTTGTGCGGTCATTGTCCATATGGTGGTAGTACTATCACTGGTTAAATGAAGAAATGTTTTTTTTCTCGAGTATCCTGGTTTAGTTCCCATCAAGATAATTATGATGCTTCTGTTTGTTGGTGTACTTTTCATTAATTCTTATTGACAATTGAGATGTTGCTAATCTTGTAAACAAAGTAACACACTATATCCCTTTTTATATTTTTGGAAACAGCGATGCGTATCGCCATACCCGGGCATGTCTTCCTCAATTTTAGCGGAACTGCACAAAATTGGATGGCCATTGTTGTTCCGCCTCATTGTCCTCTGCCACGTGGTTCTTCCTTCATCGAGCTTGATTACTGAGAACAAAGAGACCACAGTGAGGATTTGTCGAACTTCATAGGTGCCTCACCCAAACTTGATGCCAAATGGATGATGCATCACCACGATGACCTATCGATGCTCATGGTTGCGACTCATGGTTGCGTCGGCTGGTGAAGCTGATCGATTTTCAATGAAAAACAAGATGTCTTCGATCAGTGCTCTTTGCTTGTTACGCACAAAGATGATATCCTTCGTCAGTTCACCTGGTTGCGTTGTAGACGCAGTCGTCTTTCAGGTTGGTGCAATTTTATCACACAATTGTCTATGAACCAAATGTTTCCTCGAAGAAGGATCGACGTTGATACTAAGAGCATAAGTTTTGTATTGATTTCTAAGCCTTCTCACAACTTTGTCTCCAGCTCCCCTGTAATTTTATTTGTCCAGCTATTAACTTTGATTTAAAGAATGGTGTGGACTAAAAACCGGGATGGACGTAGTAGCCCTCCATTTTTATTTACTCCGCATATTAGATTTGACTGAAGTCAAACTTTGTAATACTCTCAAACCTTTCCGATAATTGAAATTAAAATTCTTTATTTGTACACACTCTCACACGTTTCCGATAATTTGGCTCATGTGTGGTTGTTCACTTAAGGGAGGGTGGTGTACCGCACGTGAAGGACAGGAAGTGCGACCAGGACGTGTGGGCGTGGATCGTTAGTTCATCGGAAGTAGTAGTAGTTTTCTTCACTGTACGTTAAATAAAGAGTTTCGTTTCGTACTTAAACAATTTAAAACGATTGTTATGGAGAGAATAAGAAAATCACTCCACGAGAGTACTATATGGACGCAGCTTCATTGACTTAGTGCACCTGCCTTTGGGTTTATGACAGGTGGGCCCAAAATGTGTCTGGCTCACCTGTCATACAGCCAAAAGCAGGTGCAGTGAAGGCACCGGAGCTCAGTCCGTACTACATTATATATATATATATATATATATAAGCTGGAGCCTCAGCGCTTGTTCGCTAGGGTTTGCACTCTCCACACTCTCGCCGCACTACATATATGTATACACGCTGGAGCTCAGCGTTCATTTGCTAGGGTTTGCTATTGTTCACAGTCTCTCACCCTCTCTTCACCAGATCTAAACAAGATTGCGTTGGCCTCTTGTCTCTCTCTCCCCCCTCACAGCTGGTGAAGTAGGCGTCCGTATCCCGTTGCACCGGGAAGGGTAGGAGGTGCAGTGTTCACTCTATCGCCTTTAGCGAGGGAAGCAATCCACTGCCGGCTGCGCTGTTCTCTTTCACCCAGCTCTTGTGCGGGAGGGCCACCGACCCCTTCTTCCTCGCCGCCGTATGTAGTGAGGGTAGATCCGGCCTCTCGCCGCACGCCTTGCCACATCCTGACGACCCTAAGGTATAAGTTTCTTTGAAACCGTCGTTGCTCTAGCTGCATGTGGATCTTTTTTGATCTGTAGTCGAATCTAGGTCTTGGTTCAAAGAGGAAAGATGGGTGCGGTGGGCTGGAGCAAGAATCTAGGACGTGGTTCAATGAGGAAAGGAGGGATGGAAAGTAGTATAGACTGGCTATCCATCCACTTTGTTGGTCGAAAAGGGAAAAAGGGGGTAACCCAGTACACACATCTGTAAGGAACCTATCTCTTTGTTGAAAAGGGAAAGAAACTGGGGGGTCGGGTAGTTTGTGCAGGACTAGATTTGTTGTCCTCACATAGGAAAAAGGTTCAAAGAGAACAAATATGGGACCAACGCATATATGTTGCTTGGCTACGTACTCTGCATCACCCATTTATACGTGTAGACGCACATGGTGCTGACATGTCCCATACAACTATTCTGCTGTTGTTAATCTAAGAATGCCGCCGGAAAATTGAAGCAATGCCACTGTTAAAAGTAAATTACATATTTTAACGAATGTTGTTTCAAGAGAATGTCTCTGTTAATATGAATCAATGCAACCATTTTAGAAATGCTACTACACTAATTTGTTTTCCATTCAAGATAAGTTAGATGCTTCTTTCTGTCACCGTTTGTTTCATCCTCCTTTATCGGCAAGTAATTGTTTCCTTTTTGCCTTTGTTAAAACAAGGGTATCGATTCAACTTGTTGATATTGCAACATTTTGCTTCGCTACTCGAAACACTTATGTTTTAAGAGTGTTTTGTGCAGTTCAACTTGAATGTCACACCGGTGACTTTGCTTAATTTTGGTGGAACTGCACAAAAGGAGATCGAGATTTGTTTCCAGTCTTCATGGCGAGTTGTTTCAAATCTTGGTCTCATCCACATGATGTGCAGTGTGCTTTGAGATGTTGTGCTACTTGTTTTGGTACTATTTTAAATAAATGTTGAATTGAAGCTATTGTATTGCTATCTTTTCTCATTAAGTAGTGAACAAAAATGGGACCAATCCAGACATGATGCTTGTTGCTTTGTTACAAAAAATTCAGCATCACCCCCTTTATAAGCCAGTAATTGATGCCACTCTCAGAATTAACTATTAAATCTTATTTCAAAACTGCAACACTTGTTAGGGATTGGCGGGATTACCATTTTTTTGGCCGCATGTTTCATCCTCCTCTATTAGCCAGTAATTGATTCCTTTTTTGCCTCTGTTTGAACAGGGATATCTATTCAACTTGTTGCTATTGCAACATTTTGCTTCGCGGCGCGAAACACTTTGCTTGATTTCAGTGCAACTACACAAAACGAGATTGGATTTCCTATTCGTGTTGGCAGATTCATAGTTTATCCCGGTCTTCTCATGAAAGGACAGTACAGGCCTTCATCCACATGATTGTGCAGTGTGCTTTGAGATGTTGTGCTACTTGTATTGGTACTGTTTTAAATAAATGTTGAATTGAAGCTATTGTATTGCTGTCTTTTCCCATTAAGTAGTGAACAAAAATGGGACCAACCCAGACATGATGCTTGTTGCTTTGTTACAACAAACTCTGCATCACCCCCTCTATAAGTAGATGGAAGCACATATAGTTGTTGCGCCCACTCTCCCCTGGAACTGTTTATGCTTTTCGTTAATCTAATGCCGCTGGTAAAATTAAGCAAAGCAACTCTCAGATTTAATTAACTACTGAATCTTGGTTCAAAACTGCAACACTTGTTAGGAATGGTACTATCCTGCTTTGTAGTTCTTTCTACATGTTTAACCAAGGTATTGTTAAGATAATGTCTCTGTTAGAATGAATCAGTTGCATTGTTATAGGAATGGTACTTTTCTGCTTTGTCGTTCTTTATACATGTTGAAACAAGGCATTGTTAAGATAATGTCTCAGTCAATATGAATGAATCACACTGATGGAGAATTGCTACTCTCCTGCTTTGTTTCTGATTAAGATAAAGTAGATCAGTAGATGTTTTTCTTCTGGGAGTACCAGCCATCAACCGTTATTTCTCAGTAAATGTTTCCCTTATACCTATTGTTGCTTACATGGATATCAAAATTAAAGCTCGGTTTTATTCCGACTTCGATTTTAGTTGAACTGCACAAAAGGAGCCAATGTGTCCAAGGCAAACTGCTGCATTACTGGGTCCAGTTGGTCGTTCCACTCTGCAGAAAGAAGCAGTCACTGTTTGCGCTACATTACAGAAGGAATGACCGAGAAGCTTTACAGAGTATTATTAGACGCTGGTGACATGACTAGTCTGCAGAGAGCATTGGCAATTTAACAACACATGGAGTGCACAGGGCAAAAAGTGTCCAAACAAGTACAAGAAGCTACGAAAGGACTCCACGATCATAGGCATTACATATTTTGAATAGGAAAAGCTTGTCAATGTTTAATCATTGATGTTATCAAGAAGACGTTAGTTTAATATATTGGAATTGGAAAACCTTGTCAAAATTTGCTCATTGATGTTAGCCAGAAGACATGCATTTGATATTTTGAGTGGGACGCCCTTGCTGTGAGCAGCGTCGGTTGTTTTTTCCTATTCCTGTGTTCAGTTTAGACGTAAATAGTTACTCTGCTGAGATATTCCTGTGTTAAGAGTTTGTTTTGAATAGTGTCTATGTAATGCCAGGCCTTATGTGCGATTGCAAAGTTGAGCTTGGAATGTTGTGGCATGCGACATCACGAGCTGTTCACCATGCCTCCTGAGAATAATGCTTCGTATTGTTTTGCATGTCGATCTAATGCCAGTGATTTGCTTGTTAAGAAGATCATCCTCTTCTACTGTTTCCGTGCTTAAGAAGTTCATCGTCTTATGTTTCATTCATAGCCTATACGACAAGTCGGGTAGGTTAGACATGAAACCATATGATCTTCCGACCAACTCATGATATTAGGCCGTGACTGGATGTAGGATCGGAAGTATGTATAGAGGGGGGGTGATTAGGCTACTTGACCAATTAAAAACTTAACCTTTTCCCAATTTTAGTCTTTGGCAGATTTTAGCTATCTTAGCACAAGTCAAGCAATCTTCACATAATTCAAGCAAGCATGCAAAGAGTATATGAGCAGCAGAAAGTAAAGCATGCAACTTGCTAGAATGTAAAGGGAAAGGGTTTGGAGAATTCAAACACAATTGGAGACATGGATGTTTTTGTCGTGGTTCCGATAGGTGGTGCTATCGTACATCCACGTTGATGGAGACTTCAACCCACGAAGGGTAACGGCTGTGCGAGTCCACGGAGGGCTCCGCCAACGAAGGGTCCACGAAGAAGCAACCTTGTCTATCCCACCATGGCCGTCGCCGACGAAGGACTTGCCTCACTAGCGGTAGATCTTCACGAAGTAGGCGATCTCCTTGCCCTTACAAACTCCTTGGTTCGACTCCACAATCTTGTCAGAGGCTCCCAAGTGACACCTAGCCAATCTAGGAGACGCCACTCTCCAAGAAGTAACAAATGGTGTGTTAATGATGAACTCCTTGCTCTTGTGCTTCAAATGATAATCTCCCCAACACTCAACTCTCTCTCACAGGATTTGGATTTGGTGGAAAGAAGATTTGAGTGGAAAACAACTTGGAGAAGGCTAGAGATCAAGATTCATATGGTAGGAATGGAATATCTTGGCATCAACACATGAGTAGGTGGTTCTCTCTCAGAAATGGTAAGTTGGAAGTGTAGGTTTGTTCTGATGGCTCTCTCCATGAATGAAGAGGAGGTGGAGGGGTATATATAGCCTCCACACAAAAGCTAACCATTACACACAATTTACCAATCTCAGTGGGACCGAATCAACAAACTCGGTCAGACCGATTTAGTAAACCTAGTGACCGTTAGGGTTTTCAGTGGGACCGACATGCAACTCAGTAGGACTAATATGATTAGGGTTAGGGCATAACATAATCTCGGTGAGACCAATTACACAAACTCGGTGAGACCGATTTTGGTAATAAGCTAACCAGAGAGTTGGTCAGGTAAACTCAGTGGGACCGGTTCGCTCATTTTGTTGAGACCGAAATGTTACAAAAAGGAAATAGAGAGTTTACATTGCAATCTCGGTGGGACCGATCGCTCATCTCGGTGAGACCGAAACATTACGAAGGGAAACAGAGAGATTACAATCCCATCTCGGTGAGACCGAGATCCCTATCGGTGAGACCGATTTGCCTAGGGTTTGTGGCAGTGGCTATGACATCTGAACTCGGTGGCTCCGGGTAGAAAGAATTGGTGGGGCCGAGTTTGACTTTTGGTTTGGGTCATATGTGGATATGAGAAAGTAGTTGAGGGTTTTTGGAGCATATCACTAAGCACTGTGGAGCAAGAAACTCATTAAGCAACACCTCATCCCTCCTTGATAGTATTGGCTTTTCCTATAGACTCAATGTGATCTTGGATCACTAAAATATAAAATGTAGAGTCTTGAGCTTCTGAGCTTGAGCCAATCCTTTTATCCTTAGTATTTTGAGGGATCCACTTTCCTTATCCATGCCATGCCATTCATTGAGCTTTCCCTGAAATGTTCATCTTGGAATGATGTTAGCTCAATGAGCTATATGTTGTTAGGAGTTACCAAAACCACCTAGGGATAGTTGCACTTTCACTGGATCGTCATTTTCCAACCAAAACCGCTTGTAAAACTGACACTTGTAAATAAAAGCAGATGGTCTCGGGCGAAGCGCTTGGTTGGTCGATTTCGACTAGTAAAATATCGGAAGTACTTCACACACGATAAAAACGTTGAACGACACTCGGACGATTGCTAATCCAGCCGTTAGCAGCTGTTTCAGCCTTGCCCATGGATGGCATGATACGCACGTCGTGCATGTATCGTCTGGTAATGTCGTCGATATAGCAGTGCTCATAAAATATACACTGGTCTCTCTAATTACACGCGTAACCTGCTGGTTTTACTTACAGACCTCGGGCCCTCGGTTTCATTACGCCTGTATTTTACGCGTTGTTTTCGATGACGAGTAAATTACACTTGTATGTTAATACATGTTTGAAATAAACCAGAGCTCCCAAGCGCGGCCTCACCGTTTCATGCTGTCTTAGTTTCTCGAAGGTGCTCATAGGTGTCTGATGATCCTGGCTTCCTGAATGAGCAGCGGGTGTTGTATCAGACCATCCGTAGGGCTCTGTCGTCCTTCTAGTTGTTGCGCTCACCGTGGCGCCGAGCATTGTTAACATCGTCAACGAACATGAGGATTCAGGAGATGACTTTATTTTGACTGGATGACACTAGGGACCCACTAGGGCCATAGCCGTACGTACGCAAGTGCCTCCTTATTATGTACAACTATTTTTTTTGCTTCCTCCTGGTTTCCTGACATCACGGTCCCACACCATTGTCAACCTATGTAGTCAATATAAACGAGAGAATTGTACAAGGTGCAGCGACAGCTGGGACCAAGCAGCTCGAGCAGTATTTGTGTTTTTGAGGCATGAGCACTGCAGAGTTTTTCTTGGCGACGATTTCGTTGTTGTTTAGAGGAGCAGCAGGGTATTAACTGGGCGGACTGTGGCCCGTCTAGCCCAGGCCAGATATCCAGCCCAGATACTAATTTTTTCAAGATGAAAATGGCTAGCCCAGCTATACGTTTTTTTGAGGAATACCCCGGCAAGGTCAACTTGTTATTCTCCGCCCTGCTAGACTGCAAATCTTTCCTAGGAGGGATGCATCAGACTTAACAGGAAAATGGGGTTTAAAAATAATAAATGGGATGTAATTATAAAAACTGGGCAGTAACTATAAAAAAATGCACCAAACACGAAATTAGTTTATAAAATGTTATTTATGGATTTTGAAAATCTTAAATTTTCATTGTTGCACGCGCAATGTTTCGTTGGATTTTTACGTAATACAAATTTATATTTAATTTGACTAGAAATTTCAGGATAAAAATATTTTGGATCCCATCAAAATGTGGTAAATTTTATTGAATTTTGTCTTCAACGGTTGGTTGAAATTATTAATCATTGTCCTAGCTAGAAAATGGGTTGTACTTTTAATAAACTATAAATGGGCTGTAGTAAATTCCATTAGAATTCAAAAATGGGCTGTACATTCTTACAAATCGCAAATGGGCTATAAGATCTCTACCACACACTTGTGGGCCTACTAAGTTGACGCGTCCCCTAAAAAAATAAGTTGACGCGTATCCAAGGCTTTGTCAACTTATTATAGTCAACACACGGTTCTAGAAGCAGTGGCCGTTGGATGTCTATCCAACGGATGTCGTGCTTCTTCTTCAATCTCGGATATTCTTAGCTTCGCCGCCCAAAAAATGATTCCTTCCCCTGACATCTGGGGCGCACCATTTCGGAGGCTGACCTGTGGGCCTACTAAGTTGGCACATACCAAGGGTTTTGTCAACTTAGTCAATATAAATGATTCTAGCTTCAGTGACCGTACGATGTCCATCCAACGGCCGTAGTGCTTCTTCAACCTCTGGTCTTCTTGCTCCAGCCACCCAAAGCAGTGCCGGTCATGCCGCCTGCTCCTGCCTCCCGTGGCCGGCTATGCTACCGCAGAGTCCTCACCGCCCCCATACTACTCCCACCGCTGGCCAGGCCATCCCTCCACTCACCCACACCCCATGTTATTCTGCGGCGACGGCAGCCTCACACCGCAGTCAAACTAGTGAACCCTCGTACTCCTCTCCGCGCGGGCTTCCACTGCTGCGTCTTCCCCGGCTCCATGTTGTCCCCTTCCTAGGCCTCGCCATCGTCCACCGCCCTGGTGCTCTCGGCACGGCGTGGTCAACGTGGTCAATGACCGACTTCCATCGCAAGAGTACTGTATGTGGAGAGGCTGACAGCTGGGTCCAGGGCAGCCGCAAGGAAGTGCCTCCTTATTATGCGCAAAATAATTATTCCTCCACCTGACAGGAGGGACACGCCGGACGGGCCACCTTATTTCACGAAAAAATGTTTCCCCCCTGACTGTTGGGACCCATCGGACGGGCCACTGTATTACATGAAAAAAACGTTCCCCCCGCTATCAGCTCGGACCCACCAGAAGTGCCTCCTTATTACGCACAAAAAAGTGAATACTCCCCCTGCTAGCTGGGACCCACCTTGCTAGGAGGCTGACTTGTGGGCCTACTAAGTTGACGGGGACGGAGGGCTTTGTCAACTTAGTCAATATGAACTATTCTAGCTCCAGTGACCGTACAATGTCCATCCAAAGGTCGTAGTGCTTCTTCAACCTCTGGTCTTCTTGCTCCAGCCGCCCAAAGCAGCGCCGGTCGTGCCGCCTGCTCCTGCCTCCCATGGCCGGTTGTGCTGCCACGGAGGCCTCACCGCCCCCTACTATTCCCACCGCTGGCCAGGCCATCCCTCTACTCACCCACACCCCCTGTTATTATGCGGTGAAGGAAGCCTCACACCGCAGCCGAACCAGTGAACCCTCGTACTCTTCTTTGCGTGGGCATCCACTGCTGCGTCTTCCACGGCTCCGCGTTGTCCCCTTCCTAGGCCTCGCCGTCGTCCATCACCATGGTGCTCTCGGCGTGGCGTGCTCAATGTGGTCAACGACCGACTTCCATCCGAAGAGTACTGTACGTGGCGAGGCTGACAGCTGGGTCCACGGCAGCCGCAAGGAAGTGCCTCCTTATTACGCGCAAAATAATTATTCCTCCACCTGACAGCGGGGACCCACCATACGGGCCACCGTATTTCGCGAAAAAACGTTATCCTCCTGACTGTTGGGACCCACCAGCTACACCTTCGCACACAAGGAAGTGCGTTTGGGCAAAAAAAACGATTCGCCCCCCTGACTGCTGGGACCCACCAGCTACATCTTTGCACGCAAGGAAGTGCCTGACAATCGGGACCCACCTGGTCAAAGCGTACGTAGCGCTGTCGTTGCGAACGTGTATGTACATATATACTGGTCGATGTAGAGGCGCGCACGTGTCGTAGTAGAGGCGCGCACGTAGCATTTACACGTACGTACAGCGACCAGTGTGCAAGAAAGAAAATACGGCCACGTATGTGTACATACGGGCAGGGTCTCGAACGCCTACTCGCGCATACATACGGCTAGGGCTCGTGTACATGGTTGGGTCGGAACGGAGAAACAACGGCATCGTCGTGTTCATGGGGAGGCAACGGAATGTGTCGTGTTCATGGGGAGGCAACGGAATGCATCGTGTTCATCGGGAGGCAACGGAACGCGTGGGAGCCAACCGGCTGGGTCGGAACGGAATGCATTGCCGTGTTCATCGGGAGGGCTTGGACGGAATAGGCGATGGAAACGAGGCCTGGCGTACCGTAGAACGGAGGAAACAGCCTTGTGTTCGACCGGCCACATTCGAAACGAGATCCTGTTCATCGGGAGGGGTTTGGTGTACTGCAAAACGGAGGAAACGGACCTCCTACGGTCGAAACAGGGGCCCTGTTGATCGGGAGGGGTGTGGCGTACCGCAAAACGGACGAAACAGACTTGTGTTGGAGCACTACGGTCAATACGGGGGTCCTGTTAATCGGGAGGGGTGTGGCGTACCACAAAACGGACGAAACGGACTTGTGTTGGAGCGCTACAGTCGAAACGGGGGTCCTGTTCTTCAGGAGGGGTGTGGCATACCGCAAAACGGGACTCCACGGGATACTGTTCATCTCCACCGTCGACCTCCTCCAGCGTCCACGGGCTACCGTCGACCTCTTCCAGCCTCCACTGGCTCCTGTTCATCCAGCCTCCACCGCGCGCTACTCCACCGCCTACTGTTCAACCACCCCTCCACGGGCACCCCTCCACCGTCTATTGTTCATCCAGCCCTCCACGGGGTCGTCTTGTTCATCTAGCCCTCCACACCACGGGGTCCTATTCATCCAGAGGCAACGCCACCGCTCACTGTTCATCCAACCTGTCGGTGTTCTGGGAACGGGGGTCCCCAGACTTGCCTGCCTGTGGCCTGTGGCGTGGCTCAAGTAGGGGGCCCAGTGCGGCCCATCTTCATCGACTCGAGCTCAAGACCCTCGCGAGGGGCCAAGCCTCGTGGGGCAGACGACGGGAAGCTTCCTCAGGCACAGCCACGTTAGGCTGGCTCGCGAGGAGGCGGAGATATCAAGGCCGGGTACCTCACGAGGTGCCCTAACGCAAGCCATGACGACTGAAGCCAGGCGGGCGCTGGCCTGGGCAGTGTCCTTGTTTCCCCTTCGGTGCAAAGGGGGCAAGCACAGGCCAAGGCATCAGGCAAAGGTTACCATTTCGGTGCAACAAGACCAAGACCAGCAGAACGGCAGGACGGAGGTCATCGTGGATCCCAGGAAGGTGTCATCGTCAGAGTCCTTTGGCAGGCGAGGACCAACTTTAGTTAGGATAAGTGTACTAGATGTTCCCCTTCAAAATGGCCAATTGTTGGCGCCCTTCCCGCTCAAAATTTGGGAAGAGGACCAGGGCCTTGCTCTATAAATAGGACTAGCCACCATAGTATAGAGGCATCTCGAATCGACCCCTCCGAAGGAACAACACCACCACAAGAACACCCCTCGCGAGGTTGTTCTTCCTTTGTATTATCCACCATCAGCCCCTGAGGCAATCCACACACCACACACTGGAGTAGGGTATTACACCACAATGGTGGCCTCAACCAGTATAAACCTTGTGTCCCTTGTGTTGTTCTTCGTGTAGTATAGATCTCTTGCGAGGCGACGAGACGTGAGCCGGTAGGGGGAGTGATCTCCGCGCGCACCCCAGAGTTTGAACCTCAAGGGTCTGTCGGAACCCGAAATCCGACATTTGGCGCACCAGGTAGGGGTGCGCCGGAATCCTTCTCCCGCCGCCTCGCGTTCCATCGCGTCGTCATCATCATGTCCGGCGACCCGACGGGCAACCCCGACCCCTGGGCGGCCTGGCCCACCCGCACCGAGCCGCCCGCCCAGGGCGACCTCAACGTTGTGCCCCAGGCAGCCCGCGCTCCGCAGGGTGCTACGGGTCGCGGGCAACGCGGCCAGGCACCGCCTGCTCTTACGCCATGGCAGGTGCGGTCAGCAGCAAGGGCTTCAAGCCACGCCGCAGCCACAGTGCCATACACCCGACGGGAGCAGGCGAATTCAAGGGCCGCGCTCATGGTGGCCCAAGAATTACTACGATGCAGGCTGCTAGAGGGCAGCCGCGATGTGCTACTGAAGCGGGTGGCAGAGCTCCTAGACTCCGCCACCTCGGGGGTTCATCCCTTCTGCGCCCAGCTGCCACCCCAGGTCCAGGGCGGACCTTATGGAGGCCCCATTCGCACCCACGCAGCTCCGAGCGGGTTCCAGGACCTCCGCATCACTAACCTGGCCATCAGCACCGGGCGACCAGCAGTGCCGGCTCTGCCTCTGACCAGCGAAGGGGCATTAGATGCAGCCCACGGCCCCGGCAGCCACCACGCTGCCACCCCCAAGACAACACTTCGAGCAGGACTGTGTGGCACGTGGGGTACTACAATGAAGCATTCGGGGCGGCGGCCCCGGAAGCTTATGTGCCCCACATGGTAGATCAAGGGCGCGCACTGGAAGAAGACCATGGCCCGTTCCTTGGACCAGGCTGGGGGGAAGAGACGCCAGAAGCTGAGCTCTTCCAGGGACCCTAGGAGAGCCTCGACGATCACGCTGACGGCGGCAATTATCGGGTACCGCTAATTCCTCAGGAGAAAGCTTATGCTAACCATGGGTCACAGGAGGTACAGGTCGCCGCGGCAGATGGCTGCCCCAATCCAGCAGCTTCCTACCCCTTAGGAGGAGGGCACCGGGGGATGCCGGGGAGGGGCCGAGATCCGGCCTCAACCCCCACGGCGCTCGGAGCGTGGCGCCCACAGGAGGTAGGCCCTCTGCCGGGGAGGTGCCCCAAGGCCTGCCCCCGGTAGAGGACCCGTGGTCGTCGGGGGAACCGCTGGTGACCGCTCTATCCCATCGGCGGCGTCCTCGGTCTCCGGCCGTTGTCGATGGCAATCGAGTGTGGCACAAGGTGGGGCCCTCGTCTGGCGATATGAAGGAAGGCCGGTACCTGTGAAGAAGGCCCAGTGCCTGTGAAGCTCGCCGCCCCGTGACATTGTCACGTAATAATGAGTGGGGTTGTACACGCCCCGGAGTCTCCGGAGAGCCGCCCTTGGGCCTCGGGGGCTCCCGCCCATGCCCAGTGGCAGCACTTAGCTCCGCGCTGGTGAGAAGACGTCGAAGACTAGACTAAGTGTCGGGCGCGGCTTTTTTGCTTTTTTGCCTTTCTCTTGGTTGTCGAGTTTCCTCGGTTTGAATTTAAGTTGGATTTGAGCTTGAGACTTGCGTGTGTTCGGGGAAGGGGTGTTTAGTCTCGTTCAAGCAATCTCTCGCGTTCTGCTTGCCGCTTTGCATCCAGTTAGCATCAGCTGCCTCCCCTCGCGAGCCCCTCGTGAGTCGGGCCAGACCAGGCACGTATGCAGCCCGGACTGCTGTCATTGCGCCCTCTCAGGAGGTTCTCGTCACAGGATCAGTGGGTCCACTCAGGAGACATTCGGGGCACTGCGACCCCCGCAGGATCGCTCGGGGCCCTTCCGGGCCAAAGGTAAACAAGTCAACTATCCCATCATAGGGCCAATGGCTCAGCATAAGCGTGCATGCGGCGTTATGTCTACAAGAACACCAACAGCAAACCTTTACATGAGGGGCTCCCCCTCCCAAAATGATCTTACAATCTTCAGGGCCAAGCCCGATTGTTTTCATGCAGGGTAAATAGCGAAGGAGACGCGCGATCAATCAGACAAATCTCCCAATGCATCTTCAGGGGCACCTCCGGAGTCATCACTGGCGTCGCTGGCCTCGCCTTCGCCCATGCCGTCGCTGTCATCAGCATCCGGATCATTCACCACGCCGCCTTCATCGGCAGCCACGACCACGCCGTTGTCATCAGTGGTGAAGGCCCTAACAAAGGCATCCACGTTGTCTTCCACCCACTGCGCCAGATTGCCCCGGATGGCCACAGGCACCGGCACGATGGCCGCGTCGAAATCAAAGTGGGGGTCCCTATCCTGAAGATAACTGAAGATGCGAGAGAAAGCACGTCCAAGCAGGGCACGGATCCTCTCCTCGACAAGCCTGTCGGCCCTGCCCGACCGAGTCTCCAGCTGCGTCACCACGTCTGTGAAGAACTGAAGGTTGCCGGCATAGTTAATCACACGGGGCTCTCCGACAGCCTCCCCGCAGATGTTGCCCAAGGCCGCGTTAGCCCTTTCTCGGAGCGCGCGGAGCATGGGGCCATGCACGTGCTCCAAAGTCTGCCACTGACGTATCTCGTCCTCGTTCCGCCGCGCAACGGCCTCAGCCTCATCAACCCTCTGATGAAGAAGGAGCACCTCGGCACGGGAAGAAGCCAGCTCCGTCTGCGCTGCGCCAAGGGCGGCCCTGGAGGCGTCCGCACGCCGCGTCACTTCATCCAGTTTGTCCTTAAGGGCGGCGGTCCTGCCCTCTGCTTCGACCCTGATTAGCTCCAGCTTTTCTCTATGCTTGCGTTCGAGGTTCGAGCAAGCCTCCGCCACGTGATGGTCGACCTCCTCTTGGACTCGGGCTTCACGCGCGGCGACATCATCCTCCGCCTGTGTCACCAGGCGCTCCCTCGTCTCCAACTGCTCGAGGTCAAGGGTGCGCTCAGCGGCCTCCAGCGTCAGTGCCTCCTCACGCCTCTGGAGCTCCGCCTGGTCGACGGAAGCCCCCTTCAGCGAGACAAGGGCCGCCTAACGCAGCTCCACTTGCTGCTCTAGGGGGTTGCTCCAGGCCTGGATCTCCCACGTGCGCTCCTTTGTAGCCTTGCACTGTCGGTCTGCCTCCCGGGCCTCATCGATGGCTTGAGAACAGGCCTCCCGTGAAGCCGCCAGCGACGCTTCGGCCTTTGTGTTGTCAAGGTCACGCTAATGACGGGCAAAGGCGACAGCTACCTTCAGCTTGCAACTCTCCTTAGCGAGGCGTAGGCCCTCGGCCTCAAGGCGCGCGTCTTCGCGAGCAAGCTCCGCGCCGAGCTGGTTCACTGCATCAGCCGCCCTCTGAAGAAATGCTTGGCAAAGGGCGCGGCGCTCTCGAGCGCGCCCGAGCACGTCTCCGGTGTCATCCTCCACCGCTGGTGAGCGCGGAGGGCCCTGAGGCGACGTGCCCCTTCCCATGAGGGGCTGGGGGCTGGCGCCCCAGCAATCGCTGGACGGACCTCGCCAAGAATCCAACCTGGCACCTGTCCACTCTCAGAAGAGGAACCCAAGACCGACCTCAGCCAGTCATCATCCACGACCAAGGGAGGAGTTCAGGGCAAGCTGGCTGTGCCCCAGGGGAGCTGGCTAAGGAGGGGCATGAGGCACGCAGGACCAAGATGCTCTGCTGGAGGGCTCACTTCTCCGACCAGCCCCACGGCAAGAGCGGTACTCGAGCTCGGGGCGCTCAAAATCGGTGGAGAGGGCGAAACTTGAGGGATGGCTCCTCAGCCGCCTCCATGAACTCCGTAGGAAGGGCCCTGAAAGGCAATGGTCAGCCAAAGCAAATGGAAAGTAAGGAACCAAGAAAGGAGAGGACTTACTCGTCGATGGCAAAGTACTTCCTGCGCTTCAATAGGCGGCAGGGGTAATCATCACCACCCAAGGCTTCCTTCCTCTTTCGGAGAGCCTCGAAGTCTACACGGAAGAGACCGAGGCACTCGACGCAAGGGTCCGCCTGCAGCATGGAGGAGGCGTCAGGGTGATCAACGTGAGGGGAATCGGCCTGGAGGACGCCACCAGGCGCCGCCTCATGAGCAATGACCGGGGCCTCAGAAGCCCCATCCTCAGGAGCCGAAGGCCGCGACTCCTCACTTGCCGCTTCCCCAGAACAAGCCTCGGGAGATGCCACCTCTGGGGCTCCGTGCGGCGTCAGCCTCTCTACATCACCCCCTTCGGCTCCCGGCAGTTCTCGTCTCCCTGGTCCATCACCTGAGACGGGGCCGCTTGGGGCAACCGGGAAGGTAATCACGGCGACGGGATTCTCGCGGGGCCCCCTGAGGCCAGCCGGGCGCAGCCCCCACTCGTCAAAGTTGGGCGTCTGCCTCACGAAATCAGCCATGCCCGAGCAGAGATACAAGAGGGCACCACCGTGTCGAAGGCTGCCTGGGGAAGGATTGCCAGTCAGGACCTTGAGCACTGTCCTCAGTGCTTCAGGCGCTAGGTCCTCCTCCTGAAGCCGCATGCGGTCCCCGTGCCCTGCATAGTCCCACATCCGGCGAGAGTGCCGCTGGAGAGGGGCAATGCAACGCTGGAGGAACTCCTTCACCACCTTGGGCGCCATCACATCGAGCACCCTCAGACTCTGGAAGCGGCGCCAGACGAAAGCAAGCCGGGGGCTCACGAGCATCTCATGATCCCAGGCCAAGTTGGGAACAGCAGGCGAGGTTGGGTGCGAGAGCAGGGGGCTGGGTACTCTGACATCCATGTACAGCCACCGCTCTCTGAACCTGGCCGCAGGAGGAGGAAGGCCGAAATCCATCCCTGAAGCAGTCATCTTCGACATAGCGAGGAAGCTCACACACCCCGAGCATTGAGTGGGGTCGATCAGGCGCAAAGAGAAGAAATGGCGTAGCAGGGCAACGGAAGGAGGAATGCCCACCATTGCCTCGCAAACAAAAGCGAAGACAGCCAAGAGGGTGATGGACTCAGGCCCGAGGTGCATCATGTGGATCTGATAATGGGAGAGCACCGCATTGAAGAAAGCGGAAAAGGGGGGAACCAGACCCGCCCACAGGGCATCGACGAAGAACCGGACCTCCGTGATGACCCTATCAAAGGAGGCATGGGATGCAGGCCAGACCGTGGTCCTGTTGCATTCGTTGAAGATAGTGGCAAGGGCAGAGCTGACCTTATTCAAGGCTTCGGGATTGAGTATGATGGACCACTCAACAGCGGCAGCCACCGCCGGGAACGAGCTGGATGAGGGCACGGGCTTCTTCCCCCTTTTCTCCTTTGTTGGCGCCATGACAATGGGAAGGGGGGGAGTCCAAGTTGGATTGGAGGCGGAGGTTGGAGCCTAAGGAAGAAGGAAGGGCAGGAAGCACGTAGGTGGCGAAAGGGGAATGGTTGTGTGCAACCACGGGTCCGCCTAGCCGGGCATATACTGAGGCATCGTGGGGAAGCGGAGACGCCCACATCCAATCAACCGCCACGCGGCGCCCAAGGTTGCAGGCTGTTGGGGCCCGCAGCGCTTCGCACTTGCCCCTTCGCTTCTCTGCTAAGCCAAGTCCGGGCGCACCTTGGGCCCGGGGGCTACTGTAGGCGTTTTGGGAACGGGGGTCCCCAGACTTGCCTGCCTGCGGCCTGCGGCGTGGCTCAAGTAGGGGGCCCAGTGCGGCCCATCTTCATCGACTCGAGCTCAAGACCCTCGCGAGGGGCCAAGCGTGACGGGGCGGACGACAGGAAGCTTCCTCAGGCACAGCCTCGTCAGGCTGGCTCGCGAGGAGGCGGAGAGATCAAGGCGGGGTACCTCACGAGGTGCCCGTGACGCAAGCCATGACGACCGAAGCCAGGCAGGCGCCAGGCGGGCACCGGCCTGGGCAGTGTCCTTGTTTCCCCTTTGGTGCAAAGGGGGCAAGCACAGGCCAAGTCATCAGGCAAAGGTTACCATTTCGGTGCAACAAGACCAAGACCAGCAGAACGGCAGCGCGGAGGTCATCATGGAGCCCAAGAAGGCGTCATCGCCAGAGTCCTTTGGCAGGCGAGGACCAACTTTAGTGAGGATAAGTGTACTAGATGTTCCCCTTCAAAATGTCCAATTGTTGGCGCCCTTCCCGCTCAATATTTGGGAAGAGGACCGGGGCCTTGCTCTATAAATAGGACTAGCCACCATAGTATAGAGGCATCTCAAATCGACCCCTCCGAAGGAACAACACCACCACAAGAACACCCCTCGCGAGGATGTTCTTCCTTTGTATTGTTCACCATCAGCCCCTGAGGCAATCCACACACCACACACTGGAGTAGGGTATTACACCACAATGGTGGCCTGAACCAGTATAATCCTTGCGTCCCTTGTGTTGTTCTTCATGTAGTCTAGATCTCTTGCGAGGCGACGAGACGTGAGCCGGTAGGGGGAGTGATCTCCGCACGCACCCCAGAGTTCGAACCTCAAGGGTCAGCCGGAACCCGAAATCCGACACAACCCCCCCCCCCCTGCAACGCTCACTGTTCATCCAAAGAGGCAGCATCCATCGGCTTCAGTTAGCAGCAGTAGCGAAGGAATCGCTCGATTGGGTTCGGTTAACAACCATCGATCGATCGCTCGGGTTCAGTAACGCGTAGCCTGCAGTGCAATCGCTCAGGTTCAGTTAGAGCCCAACGCCTCACTCGGGTTCAGTTAGAGCCAATGCCTCGCACACACGCGTGTACGTGTACGAGAGAAACACGCATCGCTCGGCCCCCGACCTCCCACCGTAACCGGGAACTCCCCGAAATTTTCCTCGCCCTTGGTTCTACCACGGTTTTTTCCGTCATGGACGGCCCAAAGAATGTCATGCAGCTGCGTCTCCAGCCCACCCAGAATAAAAAGCCCATTTTATGTCATGATTTTTTGTCATAGAAGTAGGGCACCACCACATCTATGATGATATCGGGTTTTGTCACAATTATCGTCATAGAAGTGTCATATGTATGACCGAAAAAAGTTTCATTCGGCCCAAAATGTCATGGGTGTGTCTTTTTTTGTAGTGTTGGTATTCGTTCGGTATTTTGATGAGATGTATGTTGTCTCTCCTCTAGTGGTGTTATGTGAACATCGACTACATGACACTTCACCATGATTTGGGCCTAGGGGAAGGCATTGGGAAGTAATATGTAGATGATGGGTTGCTAGAGTGACACAAGCTTAAACCCTAGTTTATGCGTTGCTTCGTAAGGGGCTAATTTGGATCCATATGTTTCATGCTATTGGTAGGTTTACCTTAATACTTCTTTGGTAGTTGCGGATGCTTGCGAGGGGATTTAATCATAAGTGGGAGGCTTGTCCAAGGAAGGACAGCACCCAAGCACCGGTTCACCCACATATCAAATTATCAAAGTAATGAACGTGAATCATATGAGTATGATGAAAACTAGTTTGATGATAATTCCCATGTGTCCTCGGGAGCGCTTTGCTTTATATAAGAGTTTGGCCAGGCTTGTCCTTTGCTACAAAAAGGATTAGTCCACCTTGCCGCACCTTAGTTACTTTTGTTACTTGTTACCCGTTATGAATTATTTTATCACAAAACTATCTGTTACCGATAATTTCAGTGCTTGCAGAGAATACCTTACTGAAAACCGCCTGTCATTTCGTTCTGCTCCTCATTGGGTTTGACACTCTTACTTATCAAAAGGACTATGATAGATCCCCTATACTTGTGGGTCATCAAGACTCTCTTCTAGTGCCGTTGCCGGGAGTGAAGCGCCTTTGGTACGTGGAATTTGGTAAGGAAGCATTTATATAGTGTGCTGAAATCTACCGTCACTTGTTACTATGGAAAATAATCCTTTAAGGGGCTTGTTCGGGGTATCTTCACCCCGACCAGAAGTGCAAAGAGTTGCTTCTCAACCTACTGAACATACTGAAAATATTTACTTTAAAATTCCTTCGGGTATGATAGCGAAACTACTAGCTAATCCCTATACAGGAGATGGAACATTACATCCCGATATGCACCTAAACTATGTGGATGAAGTTTGTGGATTATTTCAGCTTGCAGGTATGCTCGAGGATGTTGTCAAGAAGAAGCTCTTCCATTTATCTTTGAAGGGAAAGGCATTGACATGGTATAGGCTATGTGATGATATTGGATCATGGAACTACAACCGATTGAAATTGGAATTTCATCAGAAGTTTTATCCTATGCATCTAGTTCATCGTGATCGGAATTATATATATAATTTTTGGCCTCGTGAAGGATAAAGTATCTCTCAAGCTTGGGGGAGGCTTAATTCAATGTTATATTCATGCCCCAATCATGAGCTCTCAAGAGAAATTATTATTCAAAATTTTTATGCTCGGCTTTCTCATAATGATCGCTCCATGCTCGATACTTCTTGTACTGGTTCTTTTATGATGAAGACTATTGAATTCAAATGGGATTTATTGGAAAGAATTAAACACAACTCTAAAGATTGAGAACTCGACGAAGGTATGCAGTCAGGTATAACCCCTAAGTTTGATTGTGTTAAATCTTTTATGGATACCGATGCTTTTCGTGAATTTAGCACTAAATATGGACTTGACTCTGAGATAGTAGCTTCTTTCTGTGAATCATTTGCTACTCATGTTGATATCCCTAAGGAGAAGTGGATTAAATATCATCCTCCCATTGAAGTAAAGGTAGTAGAACCTATTAAAGTTGAAGGAAAACCTATCACTTATAATGTTGATCCTATTGTTCGAACCGCTTATATTGAAAAAGCACCTTTTCCTGTTAGAATAAAGGATCATGCTAAAGCTTCAACTATGGTTCATCAGAGTAATATTAGAACACCTACACCCCCTGAGCAAATTAAAGTTGAACCTAGTTTTGCTATGGTCAAAGATGTCTTGGTCGATAACATTGATGGGCATGTTATTTATTTCTGTGATGATGCTGCTAGGATTGCTAAACCCGATGCTAAAAATAAACATAGACCCGTTGTTGGCATGCATGTTGTTTCTGTTAAAATAGGAGATCATTGTTATCATGGTTTATGTGATATGGGTGCTAGTGTGAGTGCAATACCTCATTCCTTATAGAAAGAAATTATGCATGATATTGCACCTACAGAGTTAGAAGATATTGATGTTACTATTAAGCTTGCCAATAGAGACGCTATTTCACCAATTGGGATTGTTACAGATGTTGAAGTCTTGTGTGCGAAAATTAAATATCCTACTGATTTTCTTGTTCTTGGTTCCCCACAAGATGACTTTTATCCCATTATATTTGGTAGACCCTTCTTGCATATTGTTAATGCTAAGATAGACTGCGAAAAGGATATTGTTACCGTTGGTTTAGGGGATATGTCTCATGATTTTAATTTCTCTAAACTTCGTAGACAACCCCATGATAAAGAATTGCCTAGTAAGGACAAAATTATTGGTCTTGCTTCCATGTCGTGCCTCCTAATGATCCTTTAGAACAATATTTGTTAGACCATGAAAATGATATGTTTATGAATGAAATAAGGGAAATAGATGAAGTATTCTTTAAGTAGGGACCTATTTTTCAAACACCATTTGCCTGTTGAAATCCTTGGGGATCCTCCTCCACCCAAGGGTGATCCCGTGTCTGAGCTTAAACAATTACCTGATACTCTTAAATATGCTTATCTTGATGAAAAGAAGATATATCTCGTTATTATTAGTGCTAACCTTTCAGAGCATGAAGAAGAGAAATTATTGAAAACTCTGAAGAAGCATCGTGCTACTATTGGATATACTCTTGATGATCTTAGGGGCATTAGTCCTACTCTATGCCAACACAAAATAAAACTGGAGAAAGATGCTCAACCAGTTGTTGATCATCAACGAAGGTTAAATCCTAAGATGAAAGAAGTGGTAAGAAATGAAATACTAAAGCTTCTGGAGGCAGGTATAATTTATCCTGTCGCTGATAGTGAGTGGGTAAGTCCCATTCATTCTGCCCCTAAGAAGGGAGGTATTACTGCTGTTCCTAATGATAAGGATGAATTGATCCCACAAAGAATTATTACAGGTTATAGAATGGTAATTGATTTCCACAAATTAAATAAAGCTACTAGAAAATATCATTACCCTCTACCTTTTATTGAACAAATGCTAGAAAGACTATCCAAACATACACATTTTTGCTTTCTAGATGGTTATTCTGGTTTCTCTCAAATACTTGTGTCAAAAGATGATCAGGAAAAGACCACTTTTAGTTGCCCTTTCAGTACTTTTGCTTATAGACATATGCCTTTTGGTTTATGCAATGCACCTGCTACCTTTCAAAGATGTATGACTGCTATATTCTATGGCTTTTGTGAAAAGATTGTTGAGGTTTTCATGGATGATTTCTCCGTTTACAGAACTTCTTTTGAGGATTGCTTAAGCAACCTTGATCGAGTTTTGCAGAGATGTAAAGAAACTAATCTTGTCTTGAATTGGGAGAAGTGTCACTTTTTGGTTAATGAAGGTATTGTCTTGGGGCATAAAATTTCGGAAAGAGGTATTGAAGTTGATAAAGCTAAAGTAGATGCTATTGAAAAGATGTCATGTCCTAAAGATATCAAAGGTATAAGAAGTTTCCTTGGTTTCTATAGGAGGTTTATTAAAGACTTCTCTAAAGTTTCTAGGCCTCTCACTAATCTCTTGCAAAAAGATGTTCCTTTTGTTTTTAATGATGATTGTGTAGAAGCATTTGAAATACTTAAGAAAGCCTTGATTTCTGCACCTATTGTTCAGCCACCTGATTGGAATTTCCCCTTTGAAATTATGTGTGATTCTAGTGGTTATGCTGTTGGTGCTATTCTAGAACAGAGAGTTGATAAGAAATTAAATGTTATCCAATATGACAGTGCCCAAAGAAATTATGCTACTACTGAAAAGGAATTTTTAGCAGTTGTATTTGCTTGTGATAAGTTCAGACCTTATATTGTTGATTCCAAAGTAGCTGTTCACACTGATCATGCTGCTATTAAATATCTTATGGAAAAGAAAGATGCTAAACCTAGACTTATTAGATGGGTTCTCTACAAGAATTTGACTTGCACATTATTGACAGAAAGGGAGCTGAGAACCCCGTTGCAGACAACTTGTCTAGGTTAGAAAATGTTCTTGATGACCCACTACCTATTGATGATAGCTTTCCCGATGAACAATTAGCTGTCATAAATGCTTCTCGTACTACTCCATGGTATGCTAATTATGCTAATTATATTGTTGCTAAATTTATCACCTAGTTTCACATACCAGCAAAAGAAAAAAAATATGATTTAAGACATTACTTTTGGGATGACCCACACCTTTATAAAGAAGGAGTAGATGGTGTTATTAGACGTTGCGTACCTGAGCATGAACAGGAACAGATCATACGCAAGTGTCACTCCGAGGCCTACGGAGGACACCACGCTGGAGATAGAACTGCACATAAGGTATTGCAATCCGTCTTTTATTGGCCTACTCTCTTCAAAGATGCTCGTAAGTTTGTCTTGTCTTGTGATGAATGCCGAAGAATTGGTAATATTAGTAGACGTCAAGAAATGCCTATGAACTATTCACCTGTTATTGAACCATTTGATGTTTGTGGCTTTGATTATATGGGACCTTTTTCCTTTCTCTAATGGGTATACACATATTTTAGTTTTTGTTGATTATGTTACTCAGTGGGTAGAAGCTATTCCAACTAGTAGTGTTGATCATAACACTTCTATTAAGATGCTTAAATAAGCTATTTTTCTGCGGTTTGGAGTCCCTAGATATTTAATGACTGATGGTGGTTCATATTTTATTCATGGTGCTTTTCGTAAAATGCTTGCTAAGTATGATGTTAATCATAGAATTGCATCTCCATATCATCCTCAGTCTAGTGGACAAGTAGAATTGAGTAATAGAGAGATTAAATTGATTTTGCAAAAGACTGTTAATAGATCTAGAAAGAATTGGTCCAAGAAACTTGATGATGCATTATGGGCCTATAGAACAGCTTATAAAAATCCTATGGGTATGTCTCCGTATAAAATGGTTTATGGAAAGGCTTGTCACTTACCTATTGAACTAGAACATAAGGCATATTAGGCTATTAAAGAGATCAATTATGATTTCAAACTTGCCGGTGAGAAGAGGTTATTTGACATTAGCTCGCTTGATAAATGGAGAAACAAGCCTATGAGAATGCCAAATTATTTAAAGAAAAGGTTAAAAGATGGCATGATAAAAGGATACAAAAGTGTGAGTTTCATGTAGGTGATTATGTTTTGCTATACAACTCTCGTTTAAGACTTTTTGCAGGAAAACTTCTCTCTAAATGGGAAGGCCCTAACATTATCGAGGAGGTCTATCGTGCCGGTGCCATAAAAATCAACAACACCGAGGGCACAAATCCGAAGGTGGTAAACGGTCAAAGAATCAAACATTATATCTCAGGTAATCCCATAAATGTTGAAACCAATGTTATTAACAATGTAACCCTGGAGGAGTACATAAGGGACACTTTCCAGAATATTTCAGACTCCGAAAAAGGAATAGGTATGTGGTATGGTAAGTAAACCGACTCCAAAAATGTTCAAATAGCAATTTTTCTCCGTTTTGGAATATTTAAAAAAGTAGGAAAATTAAAAGTAGTCCGAAAGAGACACGAGGCATCCACAAGGGTGGAGGGCGCGCCCTACTCCCCTGGGTGCGCCCCCTGCCTCGTGGACACCTCATGTGCCCTACAGACTCTGTTTTCTTGCACGATACTCCATTTAGTCAGTAAAAATTCATTATATGATCATCCTAAGGTTTTGACCACCATACCACAACAAAATCTCGTGTTTTCGTTTTGAGCTGTTTTCTGCCAGAGTTTTTCAAGGTCAGGCATCATGTCGTCCCCCTCCTCCTACAAAGCGGGCGATGATGCTTGGCTAATGAAGATAGAGATGAAGCAAGAAGAACTCGGGGAAATCAATGAAGGTGATAAGATCAAGAAGGCCACGGAAGATCAAGTTCCGGCAGCAGAAGAAGAAGACATCCTTCAACCTTACTACAATCATCTCACCCCTACAGAAATTGAAGCTTTCAAGATCATTGAAATAGTTCGCATACAAAACAAGTATCTCACATGTGAAAATATTTTGTTGCAAGAACATATCACTGCACTCAAGGGAATCATTCGTAAATTGGAGCATCCCCTTCGCTCGATGTGTCACACTACTTCATCAACAACCCCATCATCACCACCTCTAAAGAAAGAGACATAAATACGTGGGTATGGGAACTCCCCTTGGCAACTGCCAAGCTTGGGGGAGGTGCCCCAGTATCGTATCACCATCACACTCATATCTTTATCGTTTTCTTAGTTCAATCCTTTTGGTTATATATTGATCTAGTAGAATAAAGTTTTAGTATGTTCTAGCTTTGAGTTTTGTCTTGATCTGTATCTATGTAATCAAGTCCATGAGCTATATATAATAAAGAGTAGTTTTGAGTTGAGGGCTTTGCTATCTTGCTTTGATCTTGAGGGAATTAAAGAAAGAATAAAAAGAAATAAAAATATCATATTGATCTTATGGAGAGTAATGACTTCGCATATAAAGAGTGTGATGAATAAAAGTTGTTGAGAGTTGATAAACATAGTTTTGTTCATCGTTGCAATTAATTGGAAATAATAAAGAAAGAGAGGTTTTCACATATAAATACACTATCTTGGACATCTTTTGTGATTGTGAGCACTCAGTAAAATATGACATGCTAAAAAGTTGATGTTGGACAAGGAAGACAACGTAATGGGTTATGTTTTCTTATATCCGAATAAGTTATATTGTCATGGATCATCCAACATGTTGAGCTTGCCTTTCCCCCTCATGCTTGTCAAATTATTTGCACAAAGTAGAGATACTACTTGTGCTTCCAAACATGCATAAACCCAGTTTTGCCATGAGAGTCCACCATACCTACCTATGGATTGAGTAAGATCCTTCAAGTAAGTTGTCATTGGTGCAAGCAATAAAAATTGCTCTCTAAATATGTATGATCTATTAGTGTGAAGAAAATAAGCTTTATACGAGCTTGTGATATGGAAGAAATAAAAGCGACGAACTGCATAATAAAGGTCCCTAAATGGGAAGGTACATACATTATCGAGGAGGTCTATCATTCCGGTGCCATAAAAATCAACAACGCCGAAGGCACATATCCGAAGGTGGTAAACGATCAAAGAATCAAACATTATATCTCAAGTAATCCCATAAATGTTGAAACCAATATTATTAACACCGTAACCCCGGAGGAGTATTTAAGGGACACTTTCCAGAACATTTTAGACTTTGAAAAGGAAGAGGCATGAGGTACGGTAAGTAAACCGACTCAAAAACTGTTCCAATAGTAATTTCTCTCAGTTTTGGAATATTAAAAAAATTAGGCAAATTAAAAGTAGTCTGAAGGAGACACGAGACAACCACGAGGGTGGAGGGCGCGCCCTACCCCCTGGGCGCCCCCCTACCTCATGGCCACCTCGTGTGCCCCCCGGACACCGTTTTCTTGCACAATACTTCTATTGGTCGATAAAAATTCATTATATAATCTCCAGAAGGTTTTGACCACCGTACCACGACAAAATCCTTTGTTTTGGTTTTGAGCTGTTTTCTGCCAGAGTTTTCAAGGCCGGGCATCATGTCGTCCTCCCCCTCCAACAACACGGACGGTGATGCTTGGTTGATGCATATGGAACTGAGATGGGAGGATGCCGAGGGAGTAATGATGGAGGAGAATGAAGGAGATTTGCTTGAGGGCCACCTTCCGGCTTCGGGGAGAGGCACTCTGGCCGGCATCTCCACTATTCCCAATCCCCATCAAGCAATAGGGACCACAATCAACCATGAAGACCAAGAGGTTCGAGAAGGGCTTCCCCCTAGGAGGCCCTTACATAGGTTACATCGGAACAACTTCCATAATTTGGTTCATAATTATAGAGTGGAGAACACCCTTCGTACACATATACCCTCCAATTGGGACATATCCCATCCAAGTGAAAGCAATGCAGGGAAGAGCTCTTGGGGGCTGAAAATAAGAAACTTATGGAGGAAATTCAGAAGAATGCAAATATGCTCCAACGTGTGCTCCAAGAACTGCAAGTTCTGAATCGTGCATTAATGAAGCTGACGGAATCATCAACAAGCCATCATCACCACCTCCAAAGAAAGAGACATAAATACATGGGTATGGGCACTCCCCTTGGCAACTGCCAAGCTTGGGGGAGGTGCCCCAGTATCGTATCACCATCACACCTCCATCTTTATCGTTTTTCTTAGTTTGATCCTTTTGGTTATATCTTGATCTAGTAGAATAAAGTGTTAGTATGATCTAGCTTTGAGTTTTGTTTTCATCTCTATCTATGTAATCGAGTTCGTGAGTTATATATAATGAAGATTAGTTTTGAGTTGAGGGCTTTGCTATCTTGCTATGATCTTAAGGGAATTAAAAGAAAGAATAAAAAGAAATAAAAGGATCATATTTTGATCTTATGGAGAGTAATGACTTCACATATAAAGAGTATGTTGACAAACATAGTTTTGTTCATCATTGCAATTAATAGGAAGTAATCAAGAAAGAGAGGTTTTCACATATAAATATACTATCTTGGACATCTTTTGTGATTGTGAGCACTCATTAAAATATGACATGCTAAAAAGTTGATGTTGGACAAGGAAGACAACGTAATGGGTTATGTTTTCTTATATCCTAAGAAGTTATATTGTCATGGATCATCCAACATGTTGACTTTGCCTTTCCTCTTCATGCTAGCCAAATTCTTTGCACCAAGTAGAGATACTACTTGTGCTTCCAAACATCCCTAAACCCAGTTTTGCCATGAGAGTCCACCATACCTACCTATGGATTGAGTAAGATCCTTCAAGAAAGTTGTCATCAGAGCAAGCAATAAAAATTTCTCTCTAAATATGTATGATCTATTAGTGTGAAGAAAATAAGCTTTATACGAACTTGTGATATGGAAGAAAAATAAAGGTCCTTATCACAAGCGGCAATATAAAATGACGTTCTTTTGCATTAAGATTTTGTGCATCCAACCATAAAAGCGCATGACAACCTCTGCTTCCCTCTGTGAAGGGCCTATCTTTTATTTTTATCTTCTACCCTCATAAAAGAGTCATGGTGATCTTCACCTTTCCTTTTTACACTTTATCCTTTGGCAAGCACTATGTGTCGGAGAGATCCAGATATATATATCCACTCGGATGTAGGTTTTCATAAAGTATTATTGTTGACATTACCCTTGAGGTAAAAGGTTCGGAGGCGAAACTATAAGCCCCTATCTTTCTGTGTGTCTGATTGAAACTTTGGACCCATAAGTACTGCGTGAGTGTTAGCAATTGTGATAGACTAAATGATAGTTGAGTATGTGGACTTGCTGAAAAGCTCTTATATTGACTCTTTCCGATGTTATGATAAATTGCAATTGCTTTAATGACCGAGATCATAGTTTGTTAGTTTTCAATGAAGTTTCTGATTCATACTTTACCATGTGAATAAATAGTTACTTTAGCATTAGAAATCATATGACAACATATACTGTTGTTCTGAAGATGATCATGATACCCTCATGTCTGTATTTTATGTTATCGACACCTCTATCTCTAAACATGTGGACATATTTTTCGATATTGGCTTTCGCTTGAGGACAAGCAAGGTCTAAGCTTGGCAGAGTTGATACGTCCATTTTGCATCATGCTTTTATATCAATATTTATTGCATTATGGGTTGTTACTACATATTATATCACAATACTTATGCCTTTTCTCTCTTATTTTATAAGGTTTACATGAAGAGGGAGAATGCCGGCAGCTGGAATTCTAGACTGGAAAAGGAGCAAATATTAGAGACCTATTCTACACAACTCCAAAAGTCCTGAAACTCCACGAGGATCAGTTTTGGAATATATAAATATTGGGCGAAGAAAGCACCAGAGGGGGGCCACCAGTCAGCCACGAGGGTGGAGGGCGCGCCTTACCCCCTGGATGCGCCCCCTTGCCTCGTGGGCCACCTGGCAGGCCCCTGACATCCATCTTCTTCTATATGGTGTCTTTTGCCCTGAAAAAAATCATAAGGAAGCTTTCGGGACGAAGTGCCGCCGTCTCGAGGCGGAACCTGGGCAGGACCAATCTAGGGCTCTGGCGGAGCCGTCCTGCCATGGAAACATCCCTCCGGGAGGGGGAAATCACCACCATCGTCATCATCATCAATCCTCTCATTGAGAGGGGGTCAATATCCATCAACATCTTCACCAGCACCATCTCCTCTCAAACCCTAGTTCATCTCTTGTATTCGATCTTGTCTCAAAACCTCAGATTGGTACCTGTGGGTTGGTAGTAGTGTTGATTACTCCTTGTAGTTGATGCTAGTTGGTTTATTCGGTGGAAGATCATATGTTCAAATCCTTAATGCTAGTCAATACCCCTCTGATTATCAACATTAATATCCTTTGTGAGTAGTTACGTTTGTTCCTGAGGACATGGGAGAAGTCTTGTTATAAGTAATCATGTGAATTTGGTATTCGTTCGGTATTTTGATGAGATGTATGTTTTCTCTCCTCTAGTGGTGTTATGTGAACATCGACTACATGACACTTCACCATGATTTGGGCCTAGGGGAAGGCATTGGGAAGTAATAAGTAGATGATGGGTTGCTAGAGTGACAGAAGCTTAAACCCTAGTTAATGCTTTACTTCGTAAGGGGCTGATTTGGATCCATATGTTTCATGCTATGGTTAGGTTTACCTTAATACTTCTTTCGTAGTTTTGGATGCTTGCAAGGGGGGTTAATCATAAGTGGAAGGCTTGTCCAAGGAAGGACATCATCCAAGCACCAGTCCACTCACATATCAAATTATAAAAGTAACGAACGCGAATCATATGAGCATGATGAAAACTAGGTTGACAATAATTCCCATGTGTTCTCGCGAGCGCTTTGCTTTATATAAGAGTTTGTCCAGGCTTGTCCTTTGCTACAAAAAGGATTGGGCCACCTTGCTCCACCTTAGTTACTTTTGTTACTTGTTACCCATTACGAATTATCTTATCACAAAACTATTTGTTACCGATAATTTCAGTGCTCGCAGAGAATACCGTGCAGAAAACCGCTTGTCATTTCCTTCTGCTCCTCGTTGGGTTCGACACTCTTACTTATCGAAAGGACTAAGATAGATCCCCTATACTTGTGGGTCATTAATTAGCAGCCGAGATGTCAATTCAACAACACCTGGAGATTAATTATCTGTAGCAAAGTGATTAGTAGCATAGTAATATGATAGTTTTGATGATAGCTGCAGTAGCAATGGTAATGGTAACAGTGCTAGAAGTGATTTTGTAGCAGTAATGATAGCAGTAGCAAAAGTAGTAACTTATAAAGAACAATATAAGATAAATTCGTAGGCATTGGATCGGTGACTCGTTGGATGATATTCATCATGAGACAGTTATAACCTAGGCGATACGGCACTAGCTCCCGTTCATAAATATAATGTAGGCACATATTCCGTAAATAGTCATACATGCTTATGGAAAGAACTTGCATGACATCTTTTGTCCTACCCTCCCGTGGCAGCAGGGTCCTATTGGAAACTAAGGGATATTAAGGCCTCATTTTAATATAGAGAACCGGAGCACACGGTGAATACATGAACTCCTCAAACTACGGTCATCACCGGAAGTGGTCCCGACTACTGTCACACTGGGGTTGCCGGATCATAACACGTCGTAGGTGACTATAACTTGCAAGATCGGATCTAGAACATGAATAATAAGGTGATAACATAAACGGTCAGATCTGAAATCATGGCACCCGGGCCCAAAGTGACAAGCATTAAGCATGGCAAAGTCATAGCAACATCAATCTCGGAACATAGTGGATACTAGGGATCGGGCCCTAACAAAACTAACTCAATTACATGATGAACCTCATCCAACTCCTCACCGAGACCAGCGATCCAACGAAGGAATTACTCACTCCTGGTGGGGAGCATCTTGTAATTGGTGATGGAGAAGTGTTGGTGATGACGAAGATCAAAGATCCGCCTCTCCTGAGCCCCAAACAGACTCCAGATCTGGCCTCCCGGTGAAGAACAGGAGACGGCGGTGGCTCCATCTGGTGAAACGCGATAATTCTTTCTCCCTAGTTTTCTTCTAGAATAATGGGATTTTATAGCATCGGTTTCAGGGTCAGCGAGGCCACCAGGTGGGGCAGCAACCTCCTGGGCGCGTCAGGGGGTGCTACCTCTTGAGCTTGCGTTGGTTTTCCCTTGAAGAAGAAAGGGTGATGCAGCAAAGTAGCGTAAGTATTTCCCTCAGTTTTGAGAACCAAGGTATCAATCCAGTAGCATACGACGCACAAGTCACCGAACACCTACACAAACAATCAACAACTTGCACCCAACACGATAAAGGGGTTGTCAATCCCTTCATAGTCACTTGCCAAAATGAGATCTGATAGAGATAGATAAGCAATAAAAGTAAATATTTTTGGTATTTTTAGTTTATAGAACGGAAAGTAAAAGATTGCAAAATAGTAGATCGGAAACTAGCAAGATGTAAACGAGATTTAATAATATGGAAAAGAGACCTGGGGGACATAGGTTTCACTAGTGGCTTCTCTCAACATAGCAAATATTACGGTGGGTGAACAAATTACTGCCAAGCAATTGACAGAAAAGCGCATAGTTATGACGATTTCTAAGGCAATGATCATGAACATGGGCATCACGTGACTCCTGCGTGCATCTACTACTATTACTCCATACATCGACCGCTATCTAGCATGCATCTAGAGTATTAAGTTCATAAAGAACGGAGTAATACATTAAGTAAGATGACATGATGTAGAGGAATTAACTCAAGTAATATCATGAAAACCCCATCTTTTTATCCTCGATGGCAACAATACAATACGTGCCTTGCTGCCCCTACTGTCACTGGGAAAGGACACCGCAAGATTGAACCCAAAGCTAAGCACTTCTCCCATTGCAAGAAAGATCAATCTAGTAAGCCGAACTAAACCGATATTTTGAAGAGACTTGCAAAGATATCAAATCATGCATATAAGAATTCAGAGAAGAACCAAATAATATTCATAGATAGTCTGATCAATCCACAATTCATCGGATCTCAGCAAACACACCACAAAAGAATATTACATCGAATAGATCTCCAAGAACATCGAGGAGAACATGGTATTGAGAATCAAAGAGAGAGAAGAAGCCATCTAGCTAATAACTATGGACCCGAAGATCTGTGGTAAAATACTCACGCTTCATTGGAGAGGTAATGGTGTTGAATTATAAGCCCTCCGTGATCGAATCCCCCTCCAGCAGGACGCTGAAAAAGGCCCCTATATGGGATCTCACGGATACACAAGGTTGCGGCGGTGGAAAAGTGGTTTCGTGGCTCCCCTGGATGTTTCCAGTGTATAAGAGTATATATAAGCGAAGGAACTAGGTCAGGGGAGCTACGAGGGGCCCACGAGGTAAGGGGCACACCCTACCCCCCCTGGGTGCGCCCTCCTGCCTCGTGGCCGCCTTGTTACGTCTCCGACTTCATCTCCAAGTCTTCTGGTTTCCTTTCGGTCCAAGAAAGATCATCGCGAAGGTTTTCATTCCGTTTGGACTCCGTTTGGTATTCCTTTTCTGTGAAACTCTAAAATAGGCAAAAAAACAAAAACGGCACTGGGCCCTTTGTTAATAGGTTAGTCCCAAAAATAATATAAAATAGCATATAAATGCCTATTAAACATCCAAAACAGATAATATAATAGCATGGAACAATAAAAAATTATAGATACGTTGGAGACGTATCAAGCATCCCCAAGCTTAATTCCTGCTCGTTCTCAAGTAGGTAAATGATAAAAATAGATTTTTTTGATGTGTAATGCTACCTAACATATTTATCGATGTAATTTTCTTTATTGTGGCATGAATGTTCAAATCCGAAAGATTCAAAACAAAATTTTAATATTGACATAAAAACAATAATACTTCAAGCATACTTACAAAGCAATCATGTCTTCTCAAAATAACATGGCCAAAGAAAGCTATCCCTACAAAATCATATAGTCTGGCTATGCTCTATCTTCATCACACAAAATATTTAAATCATGCACAACCCCGATGACAAGCCAAGCAATTGTTTCATACTTTTGATGTTCTCAAAAAATTTCAATCTTCACGCAATATATGAGCGTGAGAGCCATGGATATAACACTAAGGTGGAATAGAATATGCTGATTGTGGAGAAGACAAAAACGAAGAAGATAGTCTCACATCAACTAGGTGTATCACACTACTGGAATCAGCTTCTTTGTCGTCCGCCATGGTGGACGGCAAAGACCTTTGCCGCCCGTCAGCTGACGGCAACAGGTCCGGCTGAATGGGCTACAGCAAAGACTTCTTTGTCGTCAGCTGGCAGACGTCAAAGATGAAACGATCTTTGTCGTCAGCCGGTTGACGGCAACGGTCCTGGACGGCACACGTGACTATGTCCAGCCGTTAGGGGGGTAACGGTGAGCTTTGTCGTCAGTTGGCGGATGACAAAGTAACCAAATAGGACAACCCTAGGTTGAACAGGGAGCTGCCACGTGGCATCTTTGCCATCCGCTGGCTGATGGCAAAATTCTTTGTCGTCAGCTGGCGGACGGCAAAGATCCTGTATAGCCCCATTTTTTTTGTTTTTTCTTAAATTCATTCAATTTGAACACACAAGTTTCAACACACAAATTTCACAAAAGACATATCCAACACACAAGTTTCATCATATATGCATACATAACCAACACGTACATAGTTCCATCCATACATATTACAAAAGTTTCACATTGTTCATCCAATACCGTTATCCATCCATCCATATAACAAGTTCCATCCGTGCAAGTTCATCGATACAAAATAAAAGCATAAAGGGAAAAGAAGCACTCCATCCATGCAAGCTTCCGTGAATTAAATGAGATCTACAAAATGGGAAACAAGAAAGTTAGAAGAAGAAGAAGAACATGAAGAAGAAGAAAATGAAGAAGAAGAAGAAGACTGGAATAAGAAGTAAGCATATACTTAGGTAAAATGGAGCTAACCTAGCTAATTATGCCATCTTTGAGTGAACTAAGCATATTATGCCATCTTGGTCATTTTGGAGCTAACCTAGGTAAACTAGGTCATTTTGGAGCTAGCCTAGGTAAACTTGGTCATTTTGGAGCTAACCTAGGTAAACTAGGTCATTTGGAGCTAACCTAGCTAAAATGGATCATATTGAAGCTAACCTAGGTAAACTAGGTCATTTTGGAGCTAACCTAGGTAAACTTGGTCATTTTCGTGCTAACCTAGGTAAACTAGGTCATTTTGGAGCCAACCTAGCTAAAATGGATCATACTGGAGCTAACCAAGGTAAACTTGATCATTTTGGAGCAAACCTAGCTCAAATGGATCATATTGGAGCTAACCTAGGTAAACTTGATTATTTTGGAGCTAACGTAGCTAAAATGGATCATATTGGAGTTAACCTAGGTAAACTTGGTCATTTTGGAGCTAACCTAGGTAAAGTAGGTCATTTTGGAGCTAACCTAGCTAAAATGGATCAAATTGGAGCTAACCTAGGTAAAATGGATCATATTGGAGCTAACCTAGGTTAAATGGGTCATTTTGGAGCTAACTTAACTAATTATGCCATTTTTGAGTTAACTAGGCATAATTATGCCATTTTTTACACAAGTAAGCCAAGTGTATATGTCATTATTGAGCAAACCTAGGAAACTAAGCATATTAGAGATAACTTAGCATATTAGAGCTAACTTATGTCATTTCGGAGGAAACAAAGCTAAGTATATATAGATCATTCTGGAGATCTGACATACCTGACATAGTTCACTCCTCATTCTTCTTCTCCTTCTCCTTCCTCATCCTGATGCGCTAAGAGCGGCGAGGCGGTGAAGGCAGTGGGATGTGGTCTTCTACCACAATTGGCATGGTCATGTCGCCCGGCTCTGGGATCGCCAGCGCGACCACCATCGCGAGGTCATTGTCAGGCACCACCACCATCGCTAGGTCATCCTCAGGCAGCACCATCGCTAGGTCATCCTCAGCCACCACCATCTCTTGCCCATCGTCAGCCACCACCGTCGCTACGTCATCCTCAGCCACCACTATCTATTGCCCATCATCAGCCTGCACCTCCTCATCCCCACTCGCTCCTCTTCTTCCCCACTCCATTCTGGATCATCCTTGCTGCTACTTTTTTTGCAGCCAGAGTCGCGGCTGCTTTTGCTGCAGCCAGAGTCGCCGCTGCTTTGGTTGTAGCCAGAGTTGCTGCTGCTGCTCCCATTGCCTGACCAAATGCAACAATGACCGTTAACAATCGATGTGAGACAAAGCAAAATGTAGAGGAAGAAGAGGAAGAACGTACTAGCATCATCGTCGTCCTGGTAGTGCATGCGACACATAGTCGTGTTGAACACCTTCACGGTGAGCATGGCATCGCCATCGTACCTGAAGAGAAGGAAGTACCCGTGCTGCAGGTCGTAGGCACGGTAGAACTGCTCCCAGCCACGACACAGGTACATGTGGCCGTATCTGATCACCAACTCCACGTCCCAAAGCCTGCGAAGCCCGCTGCCGGCCTGCCGCAGCTTCACATTCTTTGGTCGATGGCCGTCCAGCATCGTCATAAAAGTGTCAGGCAGCCTCTGCAGTTTGGGACAAGGAGTGATGTAGCAAACAGCAGAGTTATCATAATGAGATGGGTGATGGGGAGATCTCTCCTTTTATATACCTGCCTCTTGGAGGAAGTCTCAAGTATGATACTGAAGAACTCGGAAGCATCCAACTCGTACTTCGGTGTGGCAGAGCAGAGCCTGCGGTGATGGCCTCTCCCCATCACTAATAAGCAGCGGAAGAGACCAATTAGTATCTAGAAGCATATCTATAAACATAGAGCCAAGTTTCTAGACATGAAAGAAAACTAAGAAAAAAACAATGCATTTGTGCTCAACAACACTTAATTAATTTGGTAGGTTAGTTGGCAATGGCAATTGGCACCCTTCAAAACTAGGGATTTCTTTAGACGTGAAAGAAAACTGAAAATGTTGAAAAAAAGAGCATAGTGATCTAAAAATAGGGAAAAAATACACTTCTTCTTCCTCCTCTTTAATTATCTTCTTCTTTTCTTCTTGATTGTTAATTCCTAAGGTGGAAGCAACTCTGGTTGGCAATATATAGTTGAAGTTACCAAGAGCTTGTTATCACTTTCCGCGGCAAATTGGTGTCAACGGTACCAAAAACATACTTAATTATTTGTAATTATGAATTCACATCACATAAATCCAACATTGTCCCGGTTGATATTGGTTCAACTTTTGTCTTAACTACACAAATATGTACTACATTTCTAGGCATATAAGGCAAATAAGCAGGGGAGGAGGTGTGGGGAGTGAGTCCTTCCTTTCTTGGTGGTAGAGCAACAGCCAGCCAGCCAGACCACCAGTACCGAAGCTAACCACACACACACATACAAACATATTCTCTGATTCCCCTTGCACAACACAAAGATAGATAGATACTCCTAGATTATTTCCATGGTGCTGATGCCAATGCTGATGATGCATGGTGAGATAGAGACAGAGAAGAATTTGAAGAGGAAGAGGAAGATCACAGCTCCCTTTACGTGAGCACAATGCCTACCAGAGAGGAGAGGAGTAGTACCCCACACCTTTTCTAGCTCCCTCCCCTGTTTGCTTGCTTGCTTGTCACTTTACACTTGTTTGCATTGCACTACACACTCACCCTCAGCTCATCACCACCAATGAATTGAAATCTAGCTCATCATAATCATCACACTCTCACACATTGTACTACTATTCAACAATTCAAGATAATCAGTTGTTGACAACCTAAGAAGAGGGGAACACTGCTTGCTTGATCATCCAATCTCAGTGAGTGAATTAATCAATCAATATAATGAATTTAATCACATAACAATGTCAAATTTCAGACAAACATTTGTATGTACCCCTGACAAATTTTACACAGAAACAAACCTGAACTAAACCAAACCTAAAGTAAACTTAAACTAAACCAAACCTAAACTAAACTTAAAATACAGAAACAAAAATAGAAAAAAATACAAGAGGTCTCACCGGGTGGAGGAGGGGGCGCCGGAGGGGTGGGGCGGCCGCGGTGGTGGAGGAGAGGGGCGTCGGGGCGGCCGGGTGGAGGATGGGGCGCCAGAGCGGCGGGGCACCACGATGGTGGAGCAGAGGGGTGCCGGGGCCGCCGGGTGGAGGATGGGGCGCCGAAGCAGTGGGGCGGCTGCAGTGGTGGAGCAGAGGGGCGCCGGGGTGGAGGAGGGGGTGCCGCGGCGATGTGGGTGGCATGGGGCGGCGGCGGCTCGGGCACGGGGCGAGCCGGGGCGGCGCAGCGCGACGACGGGGATGGCGTGGGGCGGGGAAGGGGGTCACCGGGCTGCTGGGGTAGCGCGGCGATGGGGTGGTGCGGGGCGGCAAAGATCCTAGCTAATGGACGTTAGTTTGGTCACTTTCTTTGCCGTCAGCTAGCGGACGGCAAAGAAAGTGTCCGTTAGGTGTTACTCGTTAGTGGGCCACCCTCATTATTTGCCGTCTGCTAGCGGACGGCAAAAATTCTATGTCGTCCGCTAGCAGACGGCATAGGGTTGGCTGACAGCAAACATGATCTTTGCCGTCAGCAGGATCTTTGCCGTCAGCTTCTATTAAGCTGAGGGAAAATACCTTCTTTGCCGTCAGGTAGCAGACGACAAAGATCTAGCTGACGGCAAAGATCCTGATTCCAGTAGTGTCAACTGGCTATCGAGATGCCCATCAAAGGATATCAATTTGAGTGAGTAGGGATTGACATGCAACGGATGCACTAGAGCTATAAGTGTATGAAAGCTCAAAAAGAAACTAAGTGGGTGTGCATCCAACTCGCTTGCTCACGAAGACCTAGGGCATTTTGAGGAAGCCCATCATTGGAATATACAAGCCAAGTTCTATAATGAAAATTCCCACTAGTATATGAAAGTGACAAAATAGGAGACTCTCTATCATGAAGATCATGGTGCTACTTTGAAGCACAAGTGTGGAAAATGATAGTAACATTGCCCCTTCTCTCTTTTTCTCTCAATTTTTTTGGTTTGGGCCTTCTTTCTTTTTTATGGCCTCTTTTTCTTTTATTTTTTTTTATTTTTCGTCCAGAGTCTCATCCCGACTTGTGGGGGAATCATAGTCTCCATCATCCTTTCCTCACATGGGACAATGCTCTAATAATGAAGATCATCACACTTTCATTTACATACAACTCAATAATTACAACTCAATACTTATAACAAAATATGACTCGATGTGAATGCCTCTGGCGGTGTACCAGGATGTGCAATGAATCAAGAGTGACATGTATGAAAAAATTATGAACGGTGGCTTTGCCACAAATACGATGTCAACTACATGATCATGCAAAGCTATATGACAATGATGGAGCGTGTCGTAATAAACGGAATCTTGGAAAGTTGCATGGCAATATATCTTGGAGTGGCTATGTAAATGCCATAATAGGTAGGTATGGTGGCTGTTTTGAGGTAGGTATATGGTGGGTGTATGGTATCGGAAAAAATTGCGCGACACAAAAGAGGCTAGAAATGGTGGAAGGGTGAGAGTGCGTATAATCCATGGACTCAACATTAGTCATAAAGAACTCAAAAACTTATTGCAAAAATCTATTGGTTATCGAAATGAAGTACTACACGCATGCTCCTAGGAAAAGACCATCGCTCGTCACCAACCGCCACTCATAAGGAAGACAGTCAATAAATAAATCATGCTCCAATTTCATCACATAATGGTTCACCATACGTGCATGCTACGGGAATCACAGACTTTAACACAAGTATTTATTAAATTCACAACTACTCTACTATCATGACTCTAATATCACCATCTTCATATCTCAAAACAATCATAAAGAATCAAACTTCTCATAGTATTCAATGCACTTCATATGAAAGTTTTTATTATATCCATCTTGGATGCCCATCATATTAGGACTAATTTTATAATCAAAGCAAATTACCATGCTGTTCTAAAAGTCTCTCAAAAATATAAGTGAAGCATGAGAGATCAACAATTTCTACAAAATAAAGCCACCGTCGTGCTCTAAAAAGATATAAGTGAAGTACTAGAGCAATATTGCCTAGCTCAAAAGATATAAGTGAAGCACATAGAATATTCCAATAAATCACGATTCATGCATGTCTCTCCCAAAAGGTGTGTACAGCAAGGATGATTGTGGTAAACTAAAAAGCAAAGACTCAAATCATACAAGACGCTCCAAGCAAAACACATATCATGTGGTGAATAAAAATATAGCCTTAAGTAAAGTTACCGATAGACGAAGACGAAAGAGGGGATGCCTTCTAGGGCATCCCCAAGCTTAGGCTTTTGGTTGTACTTGAATTTTACCTTGGGGTGTCTTGGGCGTCACCAAGCTTAGTCTATTGCCACTGCTTATTCCATAGTCCATCAAATCCTTACCCAAAATTGAAAACTTCACAACACAAAACTCGACAGAAAATCTCATGAGCTCTGTTAGTATAAGAAAATAAATCACCACTTTAAGGTACTGTTGAAAACTCATTTTTTATTTATATTGGTGTAATATCTACTGTATTCCAACTTCTCCATGGTTCATACCCCCGATACTACTCATAGATTCATCAAAATAAGCAAACAACATGCGGAAAACAGAATCTGTCAAAAACAGAACAGTCTGTAGTAATCTGTAACTCTAGAATAATTCCGTAACTCTAAACATCCTACCAAATTAGGAAAACCTGAGAACTTTGTGTACCAATCCAGAGCAAAAATAATCAGATCAAAAGCACGTTCCTGTAAATTTTCAAAACTAATTTACTAAGCGCAAAAGTTTCTGATTTTCAGCAGGATCAACACAACTATCACCGTAAGCTATCCTAATGGTTTAACTTGGCACAAACACTAATTAAAACATAAAACCACATCTAACCAGAGGCTAGATGGATTATTTATTACTAAACAGAAGCAAAAATCAAAGAACAAAAATAAAATTGGGTTGCCTCCCAACAAGCGCTATCATTTAACGCCCTTAGCTAGGCATAAAAACACGAATAGATCTAGGTATTGCCATCTTTGGTGTGCAATCCATAAGTGGATCTCATAATAGATTCATATGGAAATTTAATTTTCTTCCTAGGAAATTGTTCCATGCCTTTCCTTAACGGAAATTGGAATGTAATGTTTCCTTCTTTCATATCAATAATTGCACCAATCGTTCTAAGGAAAGGTCTACCAAGAATAATAGGACATGTAGGATTGAAATCTATATCAAGAACAATGAAATCTACGGGCACATAATTCTATTTGAAACAATAAGAACATCATTAATCCTTCCCATAGGTTTCTTAATGGTGGAATCTGCAAGATGCAAATTTAAAGCACAATCATCAAATTCACGGAAACCTAGGACATCACACAAAGTTTTTGGAATCATGGAAACACTAGCACCCAAATCACACAAAGCATAGAATTCATAATATTTAATCTTAATCTTAATAGTAGGTTCCCACTCATCATAAAGTTTTCTAGTGATAGAAACTTTCTAGTTCAAGCTTTTCTTCAAAAGATTGCATCATAGCATCAACAATATGTTTAGTAAAATCTTTGTTTTGATTATAAGCATGAGGGGAATTTAACAAGGATAGCAACAAGGAAATACAATCTATTAAAGAACAATTATCATAATTAAATTCCTTGAAATCCAAAATAGTGGGTTCACTGCTACCTAGAGTTTTGACCTCTCCAATCCCACTTTTATCAATTTTTGCATCAAGATCTAAAAACTCCGAATCATTGGGACACCTTTTAACTAAAGTTGACTCATCTCCAGTCCCATCTTTATCAAGATTCATATTGGAAAACAAAGATTTAATAGGAGTCACATCAATCACTTTTAGATCTTCATCATTATTATTTAGAGCTTCAGGTTTAGTGGCCATCTTATTAACTAAGGTGACTTGTTTATCAGAAATTTGGCCTACTAAATTTTCAAGATGAGCAAACTGAGATTTCAAACCATAAAATTCTTTAGACATATCATCGAGCTCTTTATTCATATACTCCATAAAACTTTTTTGTTCTTTAAACTCGTTTCTAACGAAATTATTATGCTCAAATTGCAAAGACATAAAGCTTCTAATGTTATTTTCAATTTCTTCCAACCTCTTGAGGTGAGGATCAACGCTTTTTAGCTGCGCCATGAAGGCAAACCGGCACACAAGCACACAAGAAGCAAGCGAAAAGAGACAAATGGAAGAGGGGCGAAGAAAAGGCAAAGGTTTTCAAAAATCGTTTTAGAAGTGGGGGAGAGGGAAACGAGAGGCGAATGGCAAATAATGTAATGCAAGGGAGAAGAGTTTATGATGGGTACTTGGTATGGCTTGACTTGGCGTAGATCTCCCCGGCAATAGCGCCAGAAATCCTTCTTGCTACCTCTTGAGCTTGCATTGGTTTTCCCTTGAAGAGGAAAGGGTGATGCAGCAAAGTAGCATAAGTATTTCTCTCAGTTCTGAGAACCAAGGTATCAATCCAGTAGGAGACAACGCACAAGTCACCGAATACATGCACAAACAATCAAACAACTTGCGCCCAACGCGATAAAGGGGTTGTCAATCCCTTCACGGTCACTTGCAAAAGTGAGATCTGATAGACATAGATAAACGGTAAAGTAAATATTTTTGCTATTTTTTGGTTTATAGAATGGAAAGTAAAAGATTGCAAAATAGTAGATCGGAAACTAGCAAGATTTAAATGATATTTAATAATATGGAAAAGAGACCTGGGGGCCATAGGTTTCACTAGTGGCTTCTGTCAAGATAGGAAATATTACGGTGGGTGAACAAATTACTCCCGAGCAATTGATAGAAAAGCGCATAGTTATGACGATATCTAAGGCAATGATCATGAACATAGGCATCACGTCTGTGTCAAGTAGACCGACTCCTGCCTGCATCTACTACTATTACTCCACACATCGACCTCTATCCAGCATGCATCTAGAGTATTAACTTCATAAAGAATGGAGTAACGCATTAAGTAAGATGACATGTAGAGGAATTAACTCAAGAAATATGATGAAAACCCCATCCTTTTATCCTCGATGGCAACAATACAATACGTGCCTTGCTGCCCCTAGTGTCACTAGGAAAGGACACCGCAAGATTGAACCCAAAGCTAAGCACTTCTCCCATTGCAAGAAATATCAATCTAGTAGGCCAAACTAAACCGATAATTCAAAGAGACTTGCAAAGATATCAAATCATGCATATAAGAATTCAGAGAAGAACCAAATAATATTCATAGATACTTTGATCATAAATCCACAATTCATCGGATCTCGGAAAATACACCGCAAAAGAATATTACATCGAATATATCTCCAAGAACATCGAGGAGAACATGATATTGAGAATCAAAGAGAGAGAGAAGAAGCCGTCTAGCTAATAACTACGGACCCGAAGGTCTGTGGTAAACTACTCACGCTTCACCCGAGAGGTAATGGTGTTGATGTAGAAGCGCTCCGTGATGGAATCCCTCTCCGGCAGGACACTGAAAAAGGCCCCTAGATGGTATCTCATGAGTACAGAAGGTTGCAGTGGTGGAAAAGTTGTTTCATGGCTCCCCTGGATATTTTCAGGGTATAAGAGTATATATAGGCAAAGGAACTAGGTCAGGGGAGCTACGAGGGGCCCACGAGGTATGGGGCGCGCCCTACCCCTTGGGTGTCATGGTTCTAAGTCTGACAGTAGTGTAGGGGGTACTAAAGGAGAGGCAAGATCCTAGCTATGGACTAGTTGTTCACGCAAGTGTTTTACGAGTTCAGGCCCTTCTCAGAGGAAGTAACAGCCCTACGTCTCGGTGCCTGGAGGCGGTCGACCGGATTATATGCGTGAGAGTTACAGGGGTGCGAACCCTTCTGCCAGTGGAGGGGGGTTGCTTATATAGAGGATGCCAAGACCCCAGCCAGCCCACGTAGTGGAGGGTTTAAAGTACATTAAGGCCTGGCATTACTGGTAACGTCTTACATAAAGTGTCATCATGACCATAAAGACTACTTAATTACAGACTGTTTGGATACAGAGTAGATCTTGAACTCCTGGTGGTCGAGTGAGTCTTCATGGTCGAGTGTCTTCAAGTTCGTCGAGTGTCTTCCAGTCCGTCGAGTGGAGTCCCTCTAGGTCGACTGGAAGACGGCTTATTCTAAAGATGTCCTCGGGGAGGGTACCTTGGACAGGTCCATGACCCTACCCCAGGTACATGACTTCGTCATTAGCCCCCGAATGGATCGAGGTTTGAGTGAGGAAGGAGTTGATAATCTTTCCGAGTTGTTTTCTGGTGCTGTAAATGTGTCTTACTCTGGATCAATGACTTTTAAGTGAGGGTGTCAACTTTTCTTTCAGTCGCCTTGATCCATTCTTTATATCTATCGAGTGAACTTTATGAACTTGGAGATTTCCGAGCGACGGATCGCAGGAGATCTTCCATCTGACAAGTTGCCCTGCGGTTAGCGGATTTAGTGGGATTCGAATTTCGGGAAGCGCGCGAAGCGGAGAAGGCCGCGGTACTCGGATGGGATAAGGCAGAGACGCCTCGATTCCCACGCCGCCTTTTTCACCACATATCGCTCGTGCGACTGTTTCCGGATTTGACAGGATTGCCCGGGCCTACGAGTTAGCCACTCGGAAGCGACTCCATATAAGGAACCAGACGGAGGTTTTTGAACAGTGCTCCCTCATTTTCCCCTCCCCTGTCTTCAGATTCATCCGCTGCGCTTGTCATCTGTTCAGCGCCGCTGCTCCGTTCCAGCCTCATCGGCGACAATGGTGAAAGAGAAGACGGCGGCTTTGGAGCGGGTGAAGAAGGAGACGGCGAAGGCGAAGGGGAGAGCGACCAGTCGGGGCGGATCCTCGTTGCGGTCCCGCCTGCCGCAAGGTTGGATCCAGGGGGATTGGATCTGCTCGACCATCGCCCAGAAGGATCTCGACGACCTGGCCAACGAAGGGCTGATCGAGCACGGGGCAGTGAGGCTTCCGGGGACGGAGTGGCAGCCGCAGCCTCAGGAGGGTGAGTGTGTCCTCTTAGCGACTCATGTCGATCGTGGGTTTTCTCTGCCGCCGCATCTTTTCTTTCGGGGGTTTCTGAACTTCTTCGGGGCTCAGCTCCACCACTTCACACCCAATTCCATTGCCTATCTCGCCGCTTTCGTGTCTTTGTGCGAAAACTTCTTGGGTTGTCGGCCGCACTGGGGCCTTTTCAAACACATATTCACTTGTCGCTCTCAGACGGTGAAAAAGGCTAATCCAAATGACGAGAGAACCCAAGTAATCCATATGTGTGGGGGTCTTGGGGTCCGGATGAGGAGTAAGAGTGCTTTTCCAGCTATGACCCTTCCCGAGTCAGTTAGAGGGTGGCAGTCGACCTGGTTCTATTGCCAAGACCAGTCGACGCCAGGGCAGTCGACTGGGCTCCCTCCCTTCTCCATGAGTCGAGTGAATAAGCCGTCTTCTCTGAAAGTAGTTCCGGAGGAGAAGGCTCAGGTTAAAATGTTGATGGAGCGTGTAGTCCAACTCATTCACGGCAGTGTGACTAGCATGGATCTTCTTGAGGTTTTCCTTCGACGGCGCATCCAGCCACTCCAATACCGGGGCCACCCGATGTGGTTGTACTCTGGTACTGAAGACACCACTCGGGTCCACCCAGAGGAGGTCGACGATGTCACACTGGAGAGGTGGATGACTGCCATCACAGGGAACAAGGACAACCCTCATGGGGCCAGGAGGATCCCGCCACTCGACCAGTCTTATGAACCAGACAAGGTATGACCACTTATCTCCGACTGTAATCATGTTTCGTCCATTCTGTTTTGCTGTAGATCAGTCGATCGACTTTTGTCTTGTTTGTTGTCCTTCAGGCTACCACTGAGTTGTATTCGATGCCCAACGGGGCGCAAGCACAGACCGAGGAGGAGGAAGGAAGTGGAGGTGAAAGTCAGGAGGAGTGGGAATCGGATGGCGATGAGGGTGATGAAGATGCAGGCTCCGATGAGGAGGAGGAGGAGGAAGAGGAGGAGGAAGTTGCGCCTCCCCGTTCTGAAAGAAGGTCCAAGCTTGCCCATGACCCTGCGGTCGAGCGCGGCAAGGGGGCCGCGCCTGTTGTGCAATCGACCAAGCGTCCTCGGACGACCTCTCCGGCGCCGACTGAGAAAGCGCCGAAGCAATCTCGAGTGGTGCCGTCGAAGCCGACGAAGGCTTTGCCGAAGATGAAGATGGTGATTCCCACTATTTCTGGGTAATGACATAACTTGTGTCCTCTTGTTTCTCATGGATTTATTCTTGGTCGATTCGTTAGCTGACCGACTGATTTCTGAAACTGCAGTGCTGCTACTTCTGATACCTCGGCCAGACCTGAAGATCAAGAAATGGAGGATGCCGTCACTTCCAACCCTGGTATGACCTTTGAAGTTTCGTTTTCAGTCGGTGGGATCTTCGTTTTTAACTTTGACTCTTTTCTGCAGCTCCATCTAATATCATCATTGATCTTCCTGATGATGATGAAGACGAGGAACCACTGAGGCAGAGGAGGAATAGGAGAGCGTCTGCTGGCAAGACAGCTCAGGTCGTATCAGCACCTAAGACGTTGGTTGCGGAGGGGACAACGTTACTCGGTCTACCGTATCCTTTGCGGTGCCGCTAGCGAGTGCTCGCCCTTCGTCGTCGAGTGCTGGTCAGCCTTCACTTTTCTCTACCCACCACGTCCCTGAAGACCAAGCAAGCGCTGCTAAAGAAGCCATACGCCAGGCGGGGGTTATGATGGAGCAAGTGAAGGCGATCCGAGACGCCAGTCAAGCAGCTTATGACGCCAGTTCAGCCCTTCAGAGCAATGTTCAGGTTGGTCGATCACTGCCTGTTCTGTTAGGATATGGTATCTGAAAACTTTTCTTTCTGAAAATCTTAGTATCTGTCGTACGCCCACTGGGTGTGTCGATTGAGATTCTGGATTGGTGGGGGCACGCTGAGTGCACCCACTGGGTGTAGTCCCCAAGGCTATGGTCGACTGCTGGCAGTGGACCATAGTCTTTATGTCTTGAGTTTTTTTTTCTCATTACTGTCTTCACTCGATCTGGTCGAATGGAATCATAAACCGGTGGGGGCACGCTGAGTGCACCCACTGGGTGTAGTCCCCGAGACTGTGGTCGACTGCTGGCAGTCGACTATGGTCTGGAGAACACACTCTCTCTTTTTTTGGTCGACTGACCGACTCTGAGTCTAGCTGATAGAACTAGTGGGGGCACGCTGAGTGCACCCACTGGGTGTAGTCCCCGAGACTACAGTTGAATGTTTAGATTCGGCTGTAGTCTTAGAAATACTACGATTTTTCTCTTAGTCACTCAGAAGTGACCTATCTTTGACATCTGTCGATTGGTTTTTTGCAGAAATCTTGCGAGCTTGCAGCTCATTATACTGAATTGGAGAACAAGCATATCCAACTTGAACTTGACTTGAAGCTTGTCCAGGAGAACTTCACGAAGGCGAAGGAGGAGGCAAAAGGTATGTTTGGTGAGAATCTTGACGACTGCCTTTGCTTCTTGTCCATCTCCGAGTCTGATCTTACTGTGATTTTACAGATAAACTAAGAGATTCTCTGAAGAAGAAGGATCTTGACCTCGCTGAGGCGTAGAAAGCAGCTTTCGAGAAGACCAGGCTCGCAGAAGAAAAGTTGGCTTCGATCAGCAAACTTGAAGAGGAAAACACTAATCTGAAAGCTGCTCTCGACGTGGCCAACCAGGAGGTCACTCGACTGAAGAATGACAAGATGGTCCTGAGTGACAAAGCTAGCGAACTGGTGGGAAAGAAGAATGATCTGGAGGCTTATCTGGGAGGACTCGCCAAGAAGCTATTCCTCATGCTTGAAGGTAACCCTTTGTATCTGACAGGCTTTTTAATTTTGGCCTCACCACCAAACTGCTGCCTTAACTTTGGGGTTGTGTCTACAGAGTTCTGCCAGAACTTTGAGGAGGAGACTGGTCGACTGGAGACGAGCCTAGATCCCATCAACTCTCCTGTGAAGGATGAAACTGCCATGAACGTGCTCCGACTCGAGTCTCGCGTTGCTGCCGTTGTTGACTATCTTGCAAGGCTGAAGGTTGCGACGTCACGCATCGACACGGCGCTCTGGCCAGGAGAAGCACTTCAGAATGACCTTGAGTCCCTGATGACTCGACTGAACGAAGTTCCAAGTCGAGTGCAAGAATGGAAGAAGTCTTCTGCCAGGTGCGGTGCCGACGTTGCTCTATCTCTGGTCCGTGTTCACTGCAAGGATGCGCGAGAGGACAAGCTGGCAGCTCTCAAGGTGGCCAATACCAAGAAGCATGACTTCCGATCCTTCATGGAGACCTTCATCGCTGCTGCCACTCGGATCGCAGATGGAATCGACCTGGACGAGTTCGTTGCGCCTTCCAGCCCTCCACAGGAGGGGTAAAAAACTTCTATGCTTGATGCTTTAAATTTGCCTCGGAATGCCGAGTGGTTTTTGTAACCGACAAACTTTAACAGGCTTGATGCCTGAGCGCTTCTGGATCCGTAGGACGCTTATCCGAACTTGGTTTGCCGTTGAACATGTTTGTTTCTGATTTTGAACAATCATCATCCTTGCTGGATTTCTATTGATGCTCTTTTGCAGGTAGGGACGAAGCACAAATTATAATCGACTTGTACTCATCATGTTTAGGCAAGTGCTGGCTGCAGCTAAGCCTCCGAGTGGGAGGTTTTGTTCTCCACTCGATAGGATTTTCGAAACTTAGGCGAGCACTAGGTTGCAGCTAAGCCCCCGAGTGGGAGGTTTGCTCTCCACTCGGTAGGATTTTAGAAACTTAGGTGAGCACTGGGCTGCAGCTAAGCCCCCGAGTGGGAGGTTTGCTCTCCACTCGGTAGGATTTTAGAAACTTAGGCGAGCACTAGGCTGCAGCTAAGCCCCCGAGTGGGAGGTTTGCTCTCCACTCGGTAGGATTTTAGAAACTTAGGCGAGCACTGGGCTGCAGCTAAGCCCCCGAGTGGGAGGTTTGCTCACCACTCGGTAGGATTTTAAAAACTTAGGCGAGCACTGGGGTGCAGCTAAGCCCCCGAGTGGGAGGTTTGCTCTCCACTCGGTAGGATTTCCATGGTGTACCTCCGAAGGAGAAGATAACAGTCGACCTGCGCTTCGTCCTCCTTGCGGAGCGCACGTTGTATTTGTGGTGTAGCTCGGAAGGAGAAGGCAGGAGTCGACCTGCGCCTCGTCCTCCTTGCGGAGCGCACGTTGTATTTGTGGCGTAGCTCGGAAGGAGAAGGTAGCAATCGACCTGCGCTTCGTCCTCCTTGCGGAGCGCACGTTGTATTTGGGGCGTAGCTCGGAAGGAGAAGGCAGAAGTCGACCTGTGCCTCGTCCTCCTTGCGGAGCGCATGTTGTATTTGTGGCATAGCTCGGAAGGAGAAGATAGCAGTCGACCTGCGCTTCGTCCTCCTTGCGAAGCGCACGTTGTATTTTATACTTAGGCGAACACTAGGTTGCAGCTAAGCCCCCGAGTGGAAGGCTGGCTTACCACTCGGTATGACTTTCAAAAACTTAGGTGAGCACTGGGCTGCAGCTAAGCCCCCGAGTGGGAGGTTTGCTCTCCACTCGGTAGGATTTTGTTTAAACTTAGGCGAGTACTTGGACTGCAGCTAAGCCTCCGAGTGGAAGGCTGGCTTACCACTCGGTAGTATTTTGTTTAAACTTAGGCGAAACGGATTCGCAGCTAAGCCTCTGAGTGGAAGGCTGGCTTACCACTCGGTAGGATTTTCTTTTACAAACTTAGGTGAAGCAGATTCACAGCTAAGCCACCCACTGGGGGACAGCTTTATTTGGACAAAAGTAACAACGATCACTGGGAAAATTATAAAACTATTGTCTTTGATAAATAAACTACAGAAGTACTTTTATTACAACTCATCTGAGTGAATACTTAAGTATAAAAGGGGCGGATCAGATCCGCATTCCAAGCTCGTGGCTCGTCAATCTGGTGATCGACGTTGTAAAGACGGTATGCTCCGCTGTGGAGAACTTTGGTAACAATGAAGGGGCCTTCCCAAGTAGGGGTGAGTTTGTGTGGCTTCTGTTGGTCCACTCGGAGGACCAAGTCTCCTTCTTGGAAGGCTCGGCTCTTCACATTTCTGGCATAGAATCGACGCAAGTCTTGCTGATAGATGGTCGATCGGATCATGGCCATCTCTCTTTCTTCTTCTAGAAGGTCGACTGCATCCTGCCGGGCTTGTTCAGCTTCTGCTTCAGAGTAGAGCTTGACTCGCAGTGCATTGTGAAGCAGGTCACTTGGCAGAACCGCCTCAGCTCCGTAGACTAGAAAGAACGGAGTCCTCCCAGTCGACCGATTTGGAGTAGTCCTCAATCCCCAAAGAACTGATGGAAGTTTGTCGACCCACGCACCTGCTGCGTGCTTGAGGTCGCGCATCAACCGGGGTTTTAGTCCTTTGAGAATTAGGCCGTTTGCTCTTTCTGCTTGTCCATTCGACTGGGGGTGGGCGACTGAAGCGTAGTCGACTCGTGTGCCTTGAGAAGCGCAGAAGGCTTTGAATTGATCAGAGTCGAAGTTTGACCCATTATCAGTGTTGATGCTATGCGGAACTCCATATCTCAATATTAATTCTCTGATGAAGCTGATGGCAGTGCCAGCATCAAGATTTTTAATGGGCTTGGCTTCGATCCACTTGGTGAACTTGTCGACTACCACCAGTACATGGGTGAAGCCGCTCCTGCCAGTTCTCAGTGGTCCAACCATACCTAACCCCCAAAAAGCGAAAGGCCGGACGATTGGGATGGTCCTCAAGGCTGAGGAGGGTTTGTGTGACATGTTGGAGTAGAACTGACATCCTTCACACTTGTCAACTATCTCTTTCGCCATTTCATTTGCTCTGGGCCAGTAAAACCCGCTCAGTATGCTTTAGCCACAATGGTCCGAGAGGATGCATGATGGCCACAAGTCCCCGAGTGGATGTCGTTGAGAATCATTCGACCCTCTTCCGGTGTTATGCATTTCTGGCTGACTCTAGTCGCACTTTCTCTGTACAACTGTCCCCTCATGACGGTAAAGGCCTTGGATCGACGGACGATCTGCCGAGCCTCTTCTTGATCCTCTGGGAGCTCTTTCCTTAGAATATACACAATGTAGGGCACTGTCCAGTCGGGAGTGATAACCAGAACTTCCATGATTAAGTCGACCATAGCTGGGACCTCGACTTCAGTCGGATCTGTGGCACTTTTTGGTGCGGGGCTTCTTCAATGAAAGGGTCTTCTTGAACTGACGGCGCATGAACATGCTCCAAAAATACGCCACTGGGGATGGCTTCTCTTTTGGAACCTATCTTTGCCAAGTCATCAGCTGCTTGAATTTTCAGTTGGGGGACGTGATGGAGCTCTAATCCCTCGAATTTCTTCTCCAGCTTTCTGATTGCATTGCAGTAACCAGTCATGGCTGGGCTTCTGACGTCCCACTCCTTCATCACTTGGTTAACCACTAAATCTGAGTCACCGTAAACCATGAGGCGACGGACGCCGAGTGAAATGGCCATACGCAACCCATAGAAAAGCGATTCGTATTCTGCTTCATTGTTGGAAGAATCAAAGTGAATCTGGAGTACATATCTGAGCTTATCTCCTCGGGGGGAAACCAACACTACCCCGGCACCGGAATCATTCAGCATTTTAGAGCCATCAAAGAACATAGTCCAGTGCTCCGAGTGAACTTGAGTCGGTAACTACTGTTCAGTCCACTCGGCGAGGAAATCTGCTATTGCTTGGGACTTGATAGCTTTCTTTGCCTAAAATCTGATATCTAGGGGAAGGAGTTCAATCGCCCATTTTGCCACTCGACCAGTCGCGTCTCTGTTGTGCAGAATCTCTGATAAGGGGGCGTCGCTGATGACTGTGATGGTATGGTCAGAGAAGTAGTGAGCAACTTTCTTCGTGGTCATATAAATCTCATATACGAGCTTCTGATGATGAGGGTATCTTTGCTTTGATGGGGTCAGGACTTCAGAAATGTAATACACTAGGCGCTGAACTTTGAAGGCTTTCCCTTCTTCTTCCCGCTCGACCGTAAGTACTGTACTGATGACTTGTCCTGTGGCTGCAATGTAAAGCAGCAAAGGCTCTTTGCTGATCAAGGCAGCAAGCACCGGCTGGGTGGAAAGCAGGGTTTTCAACTCTGCAAACGCTGCATCAGCTTCAGGATTCCACTCGAACTTGTCTGACTTCTTCATCAGTCGGTAAAGAGGTAATGCCTTCTCACCGAGACAAGAGATGAATTGACTTAAAGCGGCCAAGCAACCAGTAAACTTCTGAACATCGTGCACACGCACAGGTCATTTCATTCGGAGTATAGTGCCCACTTTCTCTGGGTTTGCGTCGATTCCTCGTTCGGAAACGAGAAAACCAAGTAACTTTCCACCAGGAACTCCGAATGTGCACTTGGATGGATTAAGCTTGATATCATACCTCCTGAGGTTGGCAAATGTTTCAGCGAGGTCAGTCAGTAGGTCAGAACCTTTCCGTGACTTGACCACAATGTCATCCATGTATGCTTCCACATTCCGACTGATTTGAGTGAGCAAACACTTCTGAATCATCCTCATGAACGTGGCTCCGGCATTCTTGAGGCCGAATGGCATGGTGACATAACAGAAGCACCCGAATGGGGTGATGAAAGCCGTTTTGATCTCATTGGGTCCAAATAGACGGATCTGATGGTACCCGGAATAAGCGTCTAAGAAAGACAGTCGCTCACATCCCGCAGTCGAGTCAACTATTTGGTCGATGCGGGGAAGAGGAAAATGATCTTTCGGGCAGGCCCGATTGATATGTTTAAAGTCAATGCACATGCAAAGTGACTTGTCCTTCTTAGGGACCATGACAACATTGGCGAGCCACTCGGAGTGGTAAATCTCTCGGATAAACTCTGCTGCTAAGAGGCGAGCCACCTCTTCGCCAATAGCCTTCCTTTTCTGGATGGCGGACCGTCACAGATGTTCCTTGACAGGTTTTGCCTTTGAATCGACTCACAGACGATGCTCAGCCAGCCCCCTGGGTACACCTGGCATGTCAGAAGGTTTCCATGCAAATATGTCCCAGTTCTCACGAAGGAACTAGATGAGCGCTTCTTCCTATTTGGGGTCGAGTGTTGTGGAGATGTGAGTCGGAGCAGCGTTGGGGTCGGTCGGGTGGATGTGAACTAGTTTTGTCTCACCGGACGACTGAAATGCTGATTCCGTAGCGGGCTTCTTGGCTCGCGACAAATCACTCGGATCTGCGTTCCTCTGGTGTTCCTGCCACTCTTCTGCCACCATCTGAGCATCGGCGATCTTTGAGCCTTTTTGGAAGCACTCTTCTGCCTTCTTGCCATTAGCAGTAATAGTGATGACACCTTTAGGGCCAGGCATCTTCAATTTGAGGTACACGTAGCATGGTCGAGCCATAAAACGTGCATAAGCTGGCCTGCCCAAAATAGCGTGGTAGGCACTCTGGAAGTCTACAACCTCAAATGTCAGCTTTTCTTTGCGGAAGTTCTTGGAATCACCGAAAACTACATCGAGAGCAATCTGGCCGAGTGATGCGGCCTTCTTGCCAGGAACGACTCCATAGAAACTCATGTTGCTTATGCTGAGTCTGGACATCGGAATGCCCATCCCTTTCAGCATCTCAGCGTATAGTATATTCAAACTACTGCCACCATCCATCAACACTTTAGTCAGTCGAGTGCCCTCAACAACTGGGTCGACCACCAGAGCTTGCCTCCCAGGGGTGGCTATGTGCGTCGGGTGATCAGACTGGTCGAATGTGATGGCTGTCTGAGACCACTTTAGATAATTGGGCGTTGCTAGAGCAACCATATTCACCTCTCGGTTTATAACTTTCAGTCGACTTTTGCTCTCAACGTCAGCAAAAATCACCAGAGTAGAATTGACCTGAGGGTATTCCTCGTCACTATCTCCCTTGTCCTCAGCTTTGTCTGACTCCTTTTCTTTATCCTTGGGCTGTTTCCCCTGGAACTGCTGTATCAGAAGTCGACATTGTCGAGTGGTATGCTTCGGGTAAATGAAATTACCCTCTTCATCTTTCTTCGTGTGGATGTGACACGGCAGATCCATCACGTCATTTCCCTCTTTATCCTTCACTTTCTTGGGGTTCCAAGGTCCTTTGGGCTTTCCTTTGAACTTTCCTTGAGTCACGGCTAAGGTTTCTCCAGGAGCAGCTGGCTCGGCTTTCCGCTTTTGCTTCAGACTGGAGTTCCCTCCTCCGGTTTCCTGGGCGACTGACTTGTGTTTGGCGCTCCGGAGCCGATCCTCTTCCTCACCATTGGCATATTTGGTGGCTATCTCCATCATTCGACTCAGAGACATGTCTCCGGTTCGACCAAATTTCAGGCTTAGCTCTCTGTACTTTACGCCTTCCTTGAAAGCGCAGACTGCCTGGTGATCAGATACATTCTCCACTGTGTGATGCAACGTGATCCATCTCTGGATGTAATCTCTCAGAGTCTCGTTCGACTTCTGCACACAAGATTGCAACTCTGTTAGTCCTGCTGGTCGCTTGCACGTTCCTTCGAATGTTCTGACAAACACTCGGGAGAGGTCCTCCCATGTGTAAATGCTGCTGGGTGTCAACTGATTCAGCCATGCTCTGGCTGACCCTTCCAACATAAGAGGCAGATGCTTGATGGCCACCTCGTCATTTCTGTTGCCGATCTGGACAGCCACTCGGTAGCCTTCAAGCCAAGTATCGGGCTTAGACTCACCGTTGAACTTGCTGACTCCAGTCGCCAACCTGAAGTTGAGAGGAATCACTGCGGCTTGGATGGCTCTGTTGAAACACTCTGGTCCGGAGACATGCACTCGGCTGCAGGTGGGCACATCTCTGTCGTTGCCCTCTCTGTGAGCTCTATTCCGGTCGACCAGACCTTGAACGATGATGGATCTCGCATCAAAGCCTGGTTCCCTGGGGTCGACTGGGATTCTTCGTCCGCCACTGTGCTGGCGTCTATCATCCTACTGTCGAGGCACATAAGATCCACCCCTTGGAGGAGGAGTGGGCGCACAACGTCGATCATTGCGATCTAACCGGTGATCATACTGCTCATGGTTCATGTACTGATGGTGCCGGTCACCACGCCCTTCACGCCTCGGGGGCGATCTAGGGTTATGAGCCGACTGGACCGTATTCACTGCCACGGATCTGCTGTGAATCCTGTTCCACGACTGCGATACAGCTGAATTCTGATCTCCTACTGCCCGGAGCAAATCTCTGATCTGCATCAAGCCTCTGCCAGCCTCTGACTGGGAAGGCTGAATTGACTCTGCTATACAGGCTGCAGTTGCTAAATTCTGAATCGGAGTTCGGTATACCTGAGTCGGAGGTGGGAAGAGCTGACGTCGACTGGAGTCAGGGACTCGTTGTCGCACATGCTCGTCGAGTGCTCGCTGAAGCTTCTCCAGTCGAGTGCGCTCAGCCAGGTTGGCCAAGCGCGCGTCCTCCAAGGCGCGAGCCTCAGGGGTTTCTCCAATGATAGGAGTATGAAGGGCATCCATGTTCCAGTAGCGAAGTTCTTCCCTCTGCAGCGAATTGAGGGGCTCGGAAGGTATTCCTCATGGGGATGCGACGGATCGCCTCCGCCGTTACCTCCCTCAGCGCCAGAAAAACCGGGGGACCGTGTGGTCCATTAACCATCAGGACCTCCACCGCTGGATCACTGCTGTCGCACTCGGATGCAGTCTCTGTGGAGCCAGTCGACAGGTCCAACATGCCGTAGAGAGATATGTCGGGCTCGATTGCCGCGACTTGGGCGGCGGTCGACTGGCGAACCACCGCGTGCCTCACCCACCGCTGAAGCCTCGACCGACCGGAGCGCTTGCATCGGCGGGAAGCTGGGAAGGAGGATGACACAAAACTGGTCGATACTGGGTCGACGGTTGCCGCAGGAGGACACCGCGGATGCACGCGTGAAAGTGCGTCGCTCCATGGACTGGGAGTGCATCGACGTCGAGCGGAGCCTCCTGAAGCCAGGCAGAGTTGTCGGTGATGAACGTGAGCGCGCCGAGACGGATCTCGCGGCCCTCGACCAAAACTCCGCCTGAAACCATGACGAAGGCGATCGGAAAAATTGCAACTTCTCCAATAAATCGCTAAGACACCTGCCCCAAGGTGGGCGCCAACTGTCGTGGTTCTAAGGCTGACAGTAGTGTAGGGGGACTAAAGGAGAGGCAAGATCCTAGATATGGAGTAGTTGTTCACGCAAGTGTTTTATGAGTTCAGGCCCTTCTCAGAGGAAGTAACAGCCCTACGTCTCGGTGCCCGGAGGCGGTCGACTGGATTATATGTGTGAGAGTTACAGGGGTGCGAACCCTTCTGCCAGTGGAGGGGGGTGGCTTATATAGAGGATGCCAAGACCCCAGCCAGCCCACGTAGCGGAGGGTTTAAAGTACATTAAGGCCTGGCATTACTGGTAACGCCTTACATAAAGTGTCATCATGACCATAAAGACTACTTAATTATAGACCGTTTGGATACAGAGTAGATCTTGAACTCTTGGTGGTCGAGTGAGTCTTCATGGTCGAGTGTCTTCAAGTTCGTCGAGTGTCTTCCAGTCCGTCGAGTGGAGTCCCTCTAGGTCGACTGGAAGACGACTTCTTCTAAAGATGTCCTCGGGGAGGGTACCTTGGACAGGTCCATGACCCTACCCCAGGAACATGACTTCATCATTGGGCGCGCCCTCCTGCCTCGTGGCCGCCTCGTTGCATCTCCGACTTCATCTCCAAGTCTTCTAGTTTCCTTTCGGTCCAAGAAAGATCATCAGAAGGTTTCATTCTGTTTGGACTCCGTTTGGTATTCCTTTTCAGCGAAACTCTAAAATAGGCAAAAAAAACAGAAACTAGCACTGGGCCCTCGGTTAATAGGTTAGTCCCAAAAATAATATAAAATAGCATATAAATGCCTATTAAATATCCAAAATAGAAAATATAAAATAGCCCACCTAGGTGCCCCCTCGGGTACCTCTTGGCTTCGGAAATTCTCTTTATTGATATAAAAATCCTTGCAAAGTTTCGTTCCATTCCGAGAACTTTTATTTCTACACAAAAATAACACCATGGTAGTTCTGCTGAAAACAGCATCAGTCCGGGGTTAGTTTCATTCAAATCATGCAAATTACAGTCCAAAACAAGAGGAAAAGCGTTAGGAAAAGTAGATACATTGGAGACGTATCATCCTCCAACAGCTGGGTCAACCACCAACGACTTCCGCTGATAACCCACAAGTATAGGGGATCGCAACAGTTTTCGAGGGTAGAGTATTCAACCTAAATTTATTGATTCGACACAAGGGGAGCCAAAGAATACTCTAAAGTATTAGCAGTTGAGTTGTCAATTCAACCACACCTGGATAACTTAATATCTACAACAAAGTATTTAGTAGCAAAGTAGTATAGAAGTAACGGTAACAGTGGCGAAAGTAACAGTAGCAGTTTTGTAGTAATTGTAGCAGTGGCAACGGTAAAGTAACTAAGAAAAGAGCAATATGTGAAAAGCTCGTAGGCATTGGATCAGTGATGGATAATTATGTCGGATGCAATTTCTCATGCAACAATTATAACATAGGGTGACACAGAACTAGCTCCAGTTCATCAATGTAATGTAGGCATGTATTCCAAATATAGTCATACGTGCTTATGGAAAAGAACTTGCATGACATCTTTTGTCCTACCCTCCCGTGGCAGCGGGGTCCTATTGGAAACTAAGGGATATTAAGGCCTCCTTTTAATAGAGTACCGGACCAAAGCATTAACACTTAATGAATACATGAACCCCTCAAACTACGGTCATCACCGGTAAGTATCCCGATTATTGTCACTTCGGGGTTAACGGATCATAACACATAATAGGTGACTATAGACTTGCAAGATAGGATCTAGAACTCACATATATTCATGAAAACATAATAGGTTCAGATCTGAAATCATGGCACTCGGGCCCTAGTGAAAAGCATTAAGCATATCAAAGTCATAGCAACATCAATCTCAGAACATAGTGGATACTAGGGATCAAACCCTAACAAAACTAACTCGATTAGATGGTAAATCTCATCCAACCCATCACCGTCCAGCCAGCCTACGATGGAATTACTCACGCACGGCGGTGAGTTTCATGAAATTGGTGATGGAGGATGGTTGATGATGACGACGGCGACGGATTCCCCTCTCCAGAGCCCCGAACGGACTCCAGATCAGCCCTCCCAAGAGAGTTTAGGGCTTGGCGGCGGCTCCGTGTCGTAAAACGTGATGAATCCTTCTCTCTGATATTTTTCTACCTGAACGTGAATATATGGAGTTGGAGTTGAGGTTGATGGAGCTCCAGGCGACCCAAGAAGCAGGGGGCGCGCCCTAGGGGGGCACCCTCGTGGACAGGGTGTGGGCCCCGTGGTGTTGATTCTTTTGCCAATATTTTTTATTAATTCCAAAAAGTTGCTCCATGGATTTTCAGGTCATTCCGAGAACTTTTGTTTCTGCACAAAAATAACACCATGGCAATTCTGCTGAAAACAGCGTCAGTCCTGGTTAGTTCCATTCAAATCATGCGAGTTAGAGTCCAAAACAAGGGCAAAAGTGTTTGGAAAAGTAGATACGATAAAGACGTATCAACTCCCCCAAGCTTAAACCTTTGCTTGTCCTCAAGCAATTTAGTTGACAAACTGAAAGTGATAAAGAAAAACTTTTACAAACTCTGTTTGCTCTGGTTGTTGCAAATATGTAAAGCCAGCATTCAAGTTTTCGGAAAAGATTATGAACTAACCATATTCACAATAACACTTAGGTCTCATGTTTACTCATAGCAATGGCATAATCAACTAGCGAGCAATAATGATAAATCTTGGATGACAACACTTTCTCAAAACAATCATAATATGATATAACAAGATGGTACCTCTCTAGCCCTTTCTGAGACCGCAAAACATAAATGCAGAGCACCTCTGAAGATCAAGGACTGACTAGACATTGTAATTCATGGTAAAAGAGATCCAGTCATAGTCATACTCAATATAAATTAATAGTAATGCATGTAAATGACAACGGTGCTCTCCAGCGGATGCTTTTTAATAAGAGGATGATGACTCAACATAAAAGTAAATAGATAGGCCCTTCGCATAGGGAAGCAGGGATTTGTAGAGGTGCCAGAGCTTGATTTTGGAATAGAGATAAATAATATTTTGAGTGGCATACTTTCATTGTCAACATAACAACCAAGAGATCTCGATATCTTCCATGCTACACACATTATAGGCGGTTTCCAAACAGAATGGTAAAGTTTATACTCCCCCTCCACGAACAATCATCAATCCATGGCTTGCCCAAAACAACGGGTTCCTCCAACTAACAACAATCCTGGGGGAGTTTTGTATGCAATTATTTTGATTTGATTTGAGCATGGGACTGGGCATCCCGGTGACCAGCCATTTTCTCGTGAGTGAGGAGCAGAGTCCACTCCTCTTGAGAATAACCCGTCTAGCATGGAAGATACAGACAACCCTAATTGATACATGACCTATTCGAGCATGCAAAACAGAATTTCATTTGAAGGTTTGGAGTTTGGCACATACAAATTTACTTGGAACGGCAGGTAGATACCGCATATAGGAAGGTGTGGTGGACTCATATGGAATAACTTTGGGGTTTATGGAAGTGGATGCACAAGCAGTATTCCCGCTTAGTACCAGTGAAGGCTAGAAAGAGACTGGGAAGAGACCAACTAGAGAGCGACAACAGTCATGAACATGCATTAAGATTAATCAACACTGAGTGCAATCATGAGGTGGATATAATCCACCATGAACATAAATATCGTGGAGGCTATGTTGATTTTGTTTCAACTACATGCGTGAACATGTGCCAAGTCAAGTCACTCAAATCGTTCAAAGGAGGATACCACCCTATCACACCACATCACAACCATTTTAATAGCATGTTGGCACGCAAGGTAAACCATTATAAACTCCTAGCTAATTAAGCATGGCATAAGCAACTATAATCTCTAATTGTCATTGCAAACATGTTTATTCATAATAGGCTAAATCAGGAACGATGAACTAATCATATTTACAAAAACAAGATAGGTCGAGTTCATACCACCTTCTCTCATCTCAATCATTTCATCATATATCGTCATTATTACCTTTCACTCGCACGACCGAACGGTGTGGATAATAATAATAGTGCACGTGCATTGGACTAAGCTGGAATCTGCAAGCATTCATTTCAAGGGAGAAGACAAGGTAATGTGGGCTCTTGGTTAAATCAACAATAATGCAAATGAGAGCCACTCAACATTTTCATCACGGTCTTCTCCTCTCGACCCCCAAAGAAAAGAAAAGAAATAAAACTATTTACACAGGAAAGCTCCCAACAAGCAAAAGAAGAACGAGAAATCTTTTTGGGTATTTCTTTTAATTACTACTACTACAGGCATGGAAAGTAAACTAGCTAAAAGCTATAACTAATTTTTTTGGTTTTTCTTAAGGTTATTCAAACACACAAGAAGAAAGCAAGAAAAGAAAAATAAACTAGCATGGATAGTACAATGAAAAAGTATGAGCACCGACAACTAGAATAAGTGTGTGAACATGAAAGTAATGTCGGTGAGAAATATGTACCCCCCCCAAGCTTAGGCTTTTGGCCTAAGTTGGTCTATGCCCATGGATTAAAGCTACTCTCTTCGGTGTACTGAGGAGTATCATCCGAGTGCCACTAGCTAGCGATCTCCTCCGGATCCCACTAATAAAAAGACTATCGATAAGGGTCAGGTGGTGGTTCCGGCTCAGGCTCTGGAGCTGGTGTCTAGCTCCGGTATGCGTGAATAGCCTCCAGCAAGATGAGGTACGTGCCTGAAGATAAGTCAAACAAAGAGGGTGCAGGCATAAGTGGAGGGGAGCCACCAGGGGTCCACGAGGCAGGGGGCACACCCTGGACCCTCGTGGCCAAGTGTTGGCTCCCCCTGATGTGTTCTCAGTGCCAGATATTCTCAAATATTCTAGGAAAAATCATATTTCATTTTCAATGCATTTGGAGAACTTTTATTTTCGGGGTATTTTTTTATTGCATGGATAAATCAGAAAACAGATGGAAAATACTATTTTTGCTTTATTTGATCTAAATAACAGAAAGTAAAAGGAGGGTACAGAAGGTTGTGCTTTCTAATTTCATCCATCTCATGCTCATCAAAAGGAATCCACTAACAAGGTTGATCAATTCTTGTTAACAAACTCATTCCCAGTACATGGAACCGGAGAAATTTCGAATAACACTAGGTTACCTCAACGGGGATATGTACATCTCCAATAATAAGAATATCATATTTCTTCTTGACGGTAGGAGAGGGAATTCAAAACCTCCATTAACAATCGATGGAATTTTTCCAATAGAATTGATACTGTGAACTTGAGGTTGCTTCGTTGGAAAATGTACCGTATGCTCATTACCATTAACATGAAAACTGACATTGGCTTTGTTGCAATCAATAACATCCCCTGCAGTATTCAAAAAGGATCTACCAAGGATAATCGACATGCTATCGTCCTCGGGAATATCAAGAATAACAAAGTCCGTTAAAATAGTAACGTTTGCAACCACAACAGGCACATCCTCACAAATACCGACAGGTATAGCAGTTGATCTCGGATGTTGGGTTCCGGCAGACCCTTAAGGTTCAATCTCTGGGGTGCACACGAAGATCTTTCCCCTACCGACCTATGTCCGATCGCCTCGTGAGAATCTAAGCTAAACGATGAACAACACAAGGGACACGAGATTTATACTAGTTCGGGCCACCGTTGTGGTGTAATACCCTACTCCAGTGTGTGGTGTGGTGGATTGCCTCAGGGGCTGATGATGAACAGTACAAGGGATGAACAGCCTCGCGAGAGGTGTTCTTGAGCTGGTGCGACGAACTGCTTGGGTGAGTTCGATCGCCCCTCGGTCTAATGAGCACTCTCTCAGATGCCCTCTACTGTGTGGTGGCTAGGCCTATTTATAGAGACCCTGGTCCTCTTCCCAAATATTGAGAGGGAAGGGCGCCAACAACGGCCATTTTGAAGGGGAACATCCAGTACAAGTTATCCTGACTAAAGTTGGTCTTCGACTGCCAAAGGCACTGGCGATGATGCCGTCTTGGGCTCCACGGTTGCCTCCATCCTGCCGTTCTGCTGGTCTTGGTCTTGTTGCACTGAAATGGCAACCTTTGCCTGATGCCTCGGTACTCCACGCCTGTGCTTGCCCCCTTTGCACCAAAGAGGAAACAAGGACGCTGCGCAGGCTGGCGCCTGCCTGGTCTCGACTCTCAATCATCATGGCTTGCGTCATGAGCACCTCACGAGGTACCCCGCCTTGATCTCTCCACCTCCTCGCGAGCCTTTCTGGCAAGGCCGTTCCTGATGAAGCCTTGCATCATCCGCCCCGCGAGGCTTGGCCCCTCGCGAAGGTCTTGAGTCTTGTGCTGATGAAGATGGGTCGTACTGGGCCACCACTTGAGCCACGCCGTAGGCCGCAGGCAGGCAAGTCTGGGGACCCCCGTTCCCAGAACGCCGATAGTAGACCCCGGGCCCAAGGCGCGCTCGGACTTGGCTTAGCGGAGAAGCGAAGGGGCAAGTGCGGAGCACCGTGGACCCCATCAGCCTACGGCCTTGGGCGCCGCGTGGCGGTTGATTGGACGTGGGCGTCTCCGCTTCCCCAAGCTGCCTCGGCAACTACTCGAATTGACAAGTCCCTGCATGCACAAAATGGGTCATGCTTACGTGAGATTGTGATGGCCGATGATTGGCCTCCTCCGGACTATAAGTACGGACGGGCGAGAGCCCCCATAGTCCATCCCCTTCTTCACTCATTCCTCTTCTTCCCCGACCTTGCTCCTCCTTCGCCAATGGTGCCGATCCGCCAGTTTTTTGCGAAAGAGAAGGGAAAGGCCCCCCGGGAGGGTCCTGGCCCGCTTCCGCCATAGAAACGGCATGTTCCCGGCCGCTGCGACGCGGTCGCCTGGCAGGGGACGTCGCGGCCCTGGTATGAGTGGCTGCCGCCTGGGTTCCCGTTGCCCTTGTACGCCCGAATCGAGGGCCTTGGAGAAGAAGGCGCCGATCGACACAGACGCCATCGCCGGCGATGCCGGCGAGTCACGTTGGTGCGCGTCGTCACCCCTGGAGTCCATGTCGAGAGCTCTTCTCGCGATCTTGTGCTTCACGCCGCAATGCCTCCACGCTCTTGGATTCGTCTTCCTCCCTCCTTCGCTTTCGAGATGCCGCCGAGCGGGTCTCTGGAGCTCTGGCTGCAGCATGCTGACTACAGCACCATTGCGACCGGAGCAGAGGTCGCGGTCATCGCTCCGGGCAAGGTCTACATGACCCGGGGCTGGGGCGAGATCGCCCGGGTCTGCCACACAGGGGGTGCCCTTGTAATTCATCTTGAATACAATGGCGCCTCCTTGATGTTCTTGAAGGTCTTCGACGCGGAAGGACGCCGGCTGGAGTGCTGTCCCAAGGAAAGCGACCAGGTCACCGATGTGGCGAGGGCCAGGCCCGCCAATCGCTTCCCCAACAGCTCCTCAGGCAGCAGCGGAGGAGCCGGAGAATCCAGCGACTCCCCCGAGCTTCACGTGACCCCGGAGACGAGCGACGACAGCTATGAGCCCCCGAGCTCGCGTCGCGCTCGGAGCGGGGCGGCTGCACCTGGCCGCCGACGCCACTGATCTGGATGGGGTTGGCATCGGCGCCTGTCAGTCCACTGTTGTTGATGGTGTCTTCTGTGGAGGCGCGCGTAGTTAGCGTTCCTTAGGATTAGCACCTTTTGTTCCCTACGAGGAATCGAGGTAACACCCCGTGGGGGTATGTAAGGCGCCTGCCATGTCTTTTGTGAATATGATATCCTTATTATGAATCAATGCAAGATGCATGCCCTGTCCCGGCTTGGTTCCCCCTTTCCTCCCTCACGAGGACTTGGTGCTCTACGCTGACAGGTCCCGGTCCCCAGGCAGGCTTCAGCCGTCGCTGGTATGTCAGGTCGCGATGCCATGGTCAAGGCCAGGAGGTGAGTGGCCCGAGGTCCAGTAAGAGCCCCTGAGTCGCGATGCTCAGGAGGTCCCCTTTAGCGCTCAAGCAGCCTCCGCTGGGAGAGAAAGGAAGGCAATGTCGCCGTGACAGACCTGCACTAGGCGGGGGCTTAGCGCCGCGTTGATTTAGCTTTCTCTGAAACATGACTTATCTCATGAGTTTGGAGTAATCCTTCGGTGAGGTGTCGGGCCTGCGCGCTGACAGCTGGGGTGTCGCTGGGTTGGATCCTCGTGAGCTTCTCCCCTCTTCCCCGCACTCTCATTTATGCTCTACGTCCTCAGGTCCCGGCCCTCGACCGAGCTCAGCCGCCGCTAGTATGACAGGTCGCAATGCCGTGGGTCAAGGCCAGGGGGTGAGGGCTGGAGAGCCAGTAAGAGCCCATGAGTTGCGATGCTCAGGCGCCCCCCTTTTAACGTGCAAGCGCTTTGCATGAGAGTGGAGAGGCCCGCGGTAGGCTGGCATCATTGTAGGGCGAGTGTCGGAGTAGCTGACGATGCGAGGCGAAGAAGCCAATCCTCACGAGCCCTCGGGGCTCGAGCCTAGGGAGGCTCGCGAGGTCCGGGCGGCTCGACAAGGTCCATCTCCACTTCCTCTAGGAGCGCGCGATGCTTGGGCACCTGAGCTTCCAGAATGCTTCTCATCAGGCGCTGGTGGGTTGCAGCCGCGTTCGGCAGGCCGAAGGGCATGCGAACATAGCTATGCGGTGGACCCGCGCAGCGCCCCACGCGCGAAGGCCAGAAGCACTCCTGAGACGTGATACGTCTCCAACGTATCTATAATTTTTGATTGTTCCATGCTATTATATTACCCCTTTTGGATGTTTATGGGCTTTATTTTACACATTTATATCATTTTTGGGACTAACCTACTAACTGGAGGCCCAACCCGTATTGCTGTTTTTTTGCCTATTTCAGTATTTCAAAGAAAAGGAATATCAAATGGAGTCCAAACGGAATGAAACCTTCGGAGGCATGATTTTTGGAACGAACGTGATCCAGAGGACTTGGAGTGCAAGTCAAGAAGCGGCCGAGGACTCCACGAAATAGGAGGGGCCCCCCCCTCCTATAGGGCGCGCCCCCTGTCTCGTGGGCCCCTCGGGCGGCCACCGACGTACTTCTTCCTCCTATATAATCCTAGGTACCCCGAAAACATCCAGGGAGCACCCAAAACACAATTACACCGCCGTAACCTTCTGTATCCGCGAGATCTCATCTTGGAGCCTTCGTCGGCGCTCCGCCGGAGGGGGAATCGACCATGGAGGGCTTCTACATCAACACCATAGCACTTCCGATGAGTTGTGAGTAGTTTATCACAGACCTTCGGGTCCATAGTTATTAGCTAGATGTCTTCTTCTCTCTTTTTGGATCTCAATACAATGTTCTCCCCCTCTCTTGTGGAGATCTATTCGATGTAATCTCTTTTTGCGGTGTGTTTGTCGAGATCCGATGAATTGTGGGTTTATGATCAAGTTTATCTATGAATAATATTTGAATCTTCTCTAAATTCTTTTATGTATGATTGAGTTATCTTTGCAAGTCTCTTCGAATTATCAGTTTGGTTTGGCCTACTAGATTGATCTTTCTTGCCATGGGAGAAGTGCTTAGCTTTGGGTTCAATCTTGCGGTGTCCTTACCCAGTGACAGAAAGGGTTGCAAGGCACGTATTGTATTGTTGCCATTGAGGATAACAAGATGGGGTTTATATTATATTGTTTGAGTTTATCCCTCTACATCATGTCATCTTGCTTAATGCGTTACTCTGTTCTTATGAACTTAATACTCTAGATGCAGGCAGGAGTCGGTCAATGTGTGGAGTAATAGTAGTAGATGCAGGCAGGAGTCGGTCTACTTGTTGTGGACGTGATGCCTATATACATGATCATGACTAGATAATCTCATAATTATTCGCTTTTCTATCAATTGCTGACAGTAATTTGTTCACCCACCGTAATGCTTATGCTATTTCGAGAGAAGCCTCTAGTGAAACCTATGGCCCCCGGGTCTATCTCTTATCATATTTGCTTCCAATCTACTTTCATTTGCATCTTTACTTTTTGCATCTATATTATAAAATTCCAAAAATATATTTATCTTATCATACTATCTTTATTAGATCTCACTTTCGCAAGTGGCCGTGAAGGGATTGACAACCCCTTTATTGCGCGCACCAATTTAATTTTGTTAAATCACAGAAACATACTTTTGCGTTGATTCTTCTTGTTGCTCATCAATAGAAAAATTTTCCAGGACTTCCTATTTTTGTAGGTTTTTTAGAGTTCCATAAGTTTGCGTTAGTTACAGATTGCTACAGACTGTTCTGCTTTTGACAGATTCTATTTTTCGTGTGTTGTTTGCTTATTTTGATGCATCTATGGCTAGTAAAATAGTCTATAAACCATAGAGAAGTTGGAATATAGTAGATTTAACACCAAAATAAATAAAGAATGAGTTCATTACAGTACCTTATGTGGTGGTTTTGTTTTCTTTCACTAACGGAGCTTATAAGATTTCCTGTTGAGTTTTGTGTTGTGAAGTTTTCAAGTTTTGGGTAAAACTTTTATGGACTATGGAATAAGGAGTAGCAAGAGATTAAGCTTGGGGATGCCCAAGGCACCCCAAGATATTCAAGAATAGCCAAAAGCCTAAGCTTGGGGATGCCCCGGGAAGGCATCCCCTCTTTCGTCTTTGTTCATTGGTAACTTTACTTGGAGCTATATTTTTATTCGCCACATGATATGTGTTTTGCTTGGAGCGTCGTGTATTATATTAGTATTTGCTTTTTAGTTTACCACAATAATCCTTGCTGTACACACCTTTTGGGAGAAGCCTATTTTATTAGAATTTATTAGAATACTCTATGTGCTTCACTTATGTCTTTTTGAGCTGGATAGTTTTTGCTCTAGTGCTTCACTTATATCTTTTAGAGCACGACGGTGGCTTGATTTTATAGAAATTGCTAGTCTCTCATGCTTCACTTATATTATTTTGAGAGTCTTTTAGAATAGCATGGTATTTGCTATGGTTACAAAATTGGTCCTAGAATGGTAGGCATCCAAGTTGGGTATAATAAAAACTATCATAGAAAGTGAATTGGATGCTATGGTCAATTTGATACTTGATAATTGTTTTGAGATATGGAGGTAGTGATATTAAAGTCATGCTAGTTGGGTGATTATGAATTTAAATAATGCTTGTGTTGAAGTTAGCAAATCCCGTAACATGCACGTATGGTTAAAGTTGTGTAACAAATTTGAAACATGAAGTGTACCTGGCTTGTGCATCCTTATGAGCGGCGGTCGGGGACGAGCGATGGTCTTTTCCTACCAATCTATCCCCCTAGGAGCATGCGCGTAGTACTTGATTTTTGATGACTTCTAAATTTTTGCAATAAGTATATGAGTTCTTTTGACTAAAGTTGAGTCCATGGATTATACGCACTTTTACCTTTCCACCATTGCTAGCCTCTTTGGTACCGTGCATTGCCCTTTCTCATCTTGAGAGTTGGTGCAAACTTCGTCGGTGCATCCAAACCCCGTGATACGATACGCTCTATCACACATAAACCTCCTTATATCTTCCTCGGAACACCCACCATACCTACCTATTATGGCATTTCCATAGCCATTCCGAGATATATTGCCATGCAACTTTCCACCGTTTCGTTTATCATCATCATGACATACATTACTTTTGTCATATTGCCATTGCATGATCATGTAGTTGACATCGTATTTGTGGCAAAGCCACCATGCATTATTTTTCATACATGTCACTCTTGATTCATTGCAGCATCCCGGTACACCGCCGGAGGCATTCATGTAGAGTCATATCTTGTTCTAGTTTCGAGTTGTAATTCATATGTTGTAATCAATGAAAGTGTGATGATCATCATTATTAGAACATTGCCCAAAAAGAAAAAAAGAAATAAGAAAAAAAGGCCAAAAGAAAAAAAGGCCCAAAAAAAGAAAAAAAAAGAAAAAAAAAGGGAAAATAAATAAAAAGGGCAATGTTACTATCTCTTTTTCCACACTTGTGCTTCAAAGTAGCACCTTGTTCTTCATGTAGTGAGTCTCATATATTGTGCTTCAAAATAGCACCATGTTTTTCATTTAGTGAGTCTCATAGATTGTCTTTTTCATACTAGTGGGAAATTTTCATTATAGAACTTGGCTTGTATATTCCTACGATGGGCTTCCTCAAATGCCCTAGGTCTTCGTGAGCAAGCAAGTTGGATGCACACCCACTAATTTTCTTTTGTTGAGCATTCATTTATAGCTCTAGTGCATCCGTTGCATGGCAATCCCTACTCCTCATGTTGACATCAATTGATGGGCATCTCCATAGCCCGTTGATTATCCTCATCAATGTGAGACTTTCTCCTTTTTTGTCTTCTCCACACAATCCCCATCATCATATTCTATTCCACCCATAGTGCTATATCCATGGCTCACGCTCATGTATTGTGTGAAGGTTGAAAAAGTTTGAGATTATTTAAGTATGAAACAATTGCTTGGGTTGTCATCGGGGGTATAGAAGTTGTGAACATCTTTGTGTGGCGAAAATGAAGCATAGCCTAACTATATGATTTGTAGTGATGAACTTTCTTTTGCCATGTTATTTTGAGAAGACATGATTACTTTGATTAGTATGCTTGAAGTGTTACTATTTCTTTTATCAATATGAACTTTTATTTTGAATCATTTGGATCTGAACATTCATGCCACAATAAAGAAAATTACATTAAGAATTATGCTAGGTAGCATTCCACATCAAAAAAAAAATTTATCATTTACCTACTCGAGGACGAGCAGGAATTAAGCTTGGGGATGCTTGATACGTCTCCAACGTATCTATAATTTTTGATTGTTCCATGCTATTATATTACCCCTTTTCGACGTTTATGGGCTTTATTTGACACATTTATATCATTTTTGGGACTAACCTACTAACTGGAGGCCCAGCCCGTATTGCTATTTTTTTTGCCTATTTCAGTATTTCGAAGAAAAGGAATATCAAACGGAGTCCAAACGGAATGAAACCTTTGGAGGCGTGATTTTTGGAACGAACGTGATCCAGAGGATTTGGAGTGCAAGTCAAGAAGTAGCCGAGGACTCCACGAGATAGGAGCCCCCCCCCTATAGGGCGCGCCCCCTGTCTCGTGGGCCCCTCGGGCGGCCACCGGTGTACTTCTTCCTCCTATATAATCCTAGGTACCCCAAAAACATCCAAGGAGCACCCGAAACACAATTTCCACCATTGTAACCTTCTGTATCCACGAGATCTCATCTTGGAGCCTTCGCCGGCGCTCCGCCGGAGGGGGAATTGACCATGGAGGGCTTCTACATCAACACCATTGCCCTTCCGATGAGTTGTGAGTAGTTTACCACAGACCTTCGGGTCCATAGTTATTAGCTAGATGGCTTCTTCTCTCTTTTTGGATCTCAATACAATGTTCTCCCCCTCTCTTGTGGAGATCTATTCGATGTAATCTCTTTTTGCGGTGTGTTTGTCGAGATCCGATGAATTGTGGGTTTATGATCAAGTTTATCTATGAATAATATTTGAATCTTCTCTGAATTCTTTTATGTATGATTGAGTTATCTTTGCAAGTCTCTTTGAATTATCAGTTTGGTTTGGCCTACTAGATTGATCTTTCTTGCCATGGGAGAAGTGCTTAGCTTTGGGTTCAATCTTGCGGTGTCCTTACCCAGTGACAGAAAGGGTTGCAAGGCACCTTTTGTATTGTTTCCATCGAGGATAACAAGATGGGGTTTATATCATATTGTTTGAGTTTATCCCTCTACATCATGTCATCTTGCTTAATGCATTACTCTGTTCTTATGAACTTAATACTCTAGATGCAGGCAGGAGTCGGTCGATGTGTGGAGTAATAGTAGTAGATGCAGGCAGGAGTCGGTCTACTTGTTGCGGACGTGATGCCTATATACATGATCATGCCTAGATAATCTCATAATTATTCGCTTTTCTATCAATTGCTCGACAGTAATTTGTTCACCCACAGTAATACTTATGCTATTTCGAGAGAAGCCTCTAGTAAAACCTATGCCCCCCGGGTCTATCTCTTATCATATTTGCTTCCAATCTACTTTTATTTGCATCTTTACTTTTTGCATCTATATTATAAAATACGAAAAATATATTTATCTTATCATACTATCTTTATTAGATCTCACTTTCGCAAGTGGTCGTGAAGGGATTGACAACCCCTTTATTGTGTTGGTTGCGAGTTCTTTGTTTGTTTGAGTAGGTGCGTGGGACTTTTGAGGAGCCTCCTACTGGATTGATACCTTGGTTCTCAAAAACTGAGGGAAATACTTATGCTACTATTGTTGCATCACCCTTTCCTCTTCAAGGAAAACCAACGCAAGCTCAAGACGTAGCAAGACGCGACTCGATTGAGCCCTGGGTAGTCGATGCAAACGCGCAGCCCGCCATCCTCGCCTAGATGGGGAGCTACGCTGGGCAGGCGGCGGTTGCCGTGCATGACTCTCGATTCCTGCAACTCCTGAGCGACCTTGGTGATGAACTCCCGAGGGTTGGACCCTCCTTGCCTCACGCCTTCCCGAGGGAAACATGCCATGAAGCACGCCTCCAAATAGTGCCCAAGCGCCTCCCTCGTGACCTTGGCAAAGTCAGTGGCTCCCCAGGAGAGAGCCCCCGAGCCTTGCCCGAGGAGGGCGCCGGGCGCGCCTTCCTATGCGACAGAGGGTGGCGCCCCTTGGATGGGTGCATGTCCGGATGTGGCGCCTCCGGAGGAGCATGCCTCTTGAGGCCTTGAACCAGGTGATGTCTTCTTCTTCTTGGGAGCTGCTTCAAGAAGGCTTCCATTCTTGCTGTCTGGGTCCTCGATTGACACGGCTTGGTAGGCGCGCTCAAGGGAGCACACCGCATCCTTCTCTTCACAGGGGACCGTGATGACCCCGCCACTTCCTGGCATCTTGAGGACGTTGTAGCCATGGTGGGTCACTGCCATGAACTTAGCCAGGGCTGGGTACCCGAGGATGGCATTGTATGGCAGACGAATGTGGGCGACGTCGAAGTCAATGAGCTCGGTGTGGTAGTTGTTGTGCTGCCCAAAAGTGACAAGAAGGCGGACCTGCCCTATCGGGATAGTGGAACCGTCAGTGACTCCTGAGAAGGGCTTGGTTGGATGAAGCTGATCGTATGGTACTTGAGGATTGTTGAACGTCTGGACGGACAGGACGTTGAGCCCTGCCCCGCCGTCGGTGAGGGTCCTGGTAACTGGCACATTACTGATGACTGGGGAGCAGAGCATCGGGAGGACACCGGCCGTTGCCGCACACTTGAGCTGATCCGCTGAGCTGAACATGATGGCGCACGCAGACCACCTGAGAGGGCGCGTGGCCTCAAGCTTGGGGAGGACTGCATTCACCTTGCGAGCAAACTGCTTGAAGATGCGCTGAGAGGCTGGGGCCTAAGCGCCGCCCAAGATGCAAGCGATTGCACGAGGCTCCTGGAAGCCCTCAGCCCCCTCGTCCTGATGATGGTCTTCATTCCTTCTTGGTGGCGGTGGCAGAGGGGGAAGTCCTGCATTGCCTTGCGGGCGATCCTTACGAGGCTGATCCCTCCAAGCTCCCTCGCGAGGCTGGTCCTGCCAGCGGTCCTTGCGAGGCTGGTCACGCCACCCTTGGCGAGGGCCATGGTCATCCCATCGTCCTCCACCTCTTGCTCTACCTCGGCCGTAGCCCCGATCATTGCGCTCGGGGCGTCGACCGACACGGCCTTCTCGCACGGCTCTGAGTTCTTGGCATTCGTTGGTGTTGTGGGCGTGGAGATCGTGGTACACACAATACTGGCTGCCCTTGGATGACTCTGGCTGGTCCCTGCCGCGCTTTGTGTCTGGCTCTGCTGCGAGCACATCTACTCCCTTGCGCTTCACATCCTTGGCCTTGGCTTTCTTATCTTCTGGGTCTGCTGCTGGGAGCTCGAGAAGGGAGAGGCGTCCTTCCTCAGCCCTTGCACACTTGGTCGCCAGGTTGAACAGCTCCAGAGATGTACACAGATCTTCGTGGATCGCCAGCTCCTCCTTCATCTTGACGTTGCGAACGCCATCAGAAAACACCGAGATGATGGCCTCCTCAGTCACCCTGGGATCTTGAGGCAAGCGTTGTTGAAGTGCTGGATGTACTTCTGCAGGGTCTCTCTGGGCTGCTGCTTGATGCGGCGCAGGTCACCCATGGTCGGCGGACGGTCGCGAGTGCCCTGGAAGTTGGTGATGAAGCGATTGTGCATCTCGTCCCAGGAGGAGATCATGCTAGGAGGCAGGTTCAGGAGCCAGGTGCGGGCGCCGTCCTTGAGTGCCATGGGAAACCAGTTCGCCATGACCTTTTCGTCCTAGTTGGCGGCTTCGATGCCCAGCTTGTAGAGCTATAGGAACTCCGCGGGGTTGGCGGTGCCGTCGTAGCGAGGAGGCAGGTCAGGTTTGAACTTGCCTGGCCAGGCGACCCCACGTAGCTCGGCGGTGAAGGTGTGGCAGCCTGCAGTGGCCACCGGAGTTCTCTGCTGATGCGGGGCTTGCTCCTGGAGATTCCCACACGCCGCTGCTTGGAGCAGCGCGGGGTCTTGACGTGCTGGCGCGGGAATGCGGTTGTGGTGCACTGGTGCCTGGAGCACGCGTGCACCTTCTTGGGGACGAGGGATTTCTTCGCAGCTCCTTTCTTGTCGCGCTGGCGCCGGACGCGGTCGGTCTCGTCCTGGGGCCGCGCGCCTTGGAGCCGGGGCGCCATCTTGGGGAGGCGATGGCAGAGGCACCTTCTGATCCGCGCCTCCCGCGTAGGACGGAGGGCGAGGCAGCGAGAGGGATGGTACAGGGGAGCCCCCTGCAGCACTGATGAGCTCGATGATGCGAGCGAGCCACTCCTTGTAGAGGTCGTCGACGGGACGGTAGTGCAGGAGCTCACGCGCCAGGAGCAACGCGGCATGCGCGTCCGGGGGGCACGACGGGCGTGGGACGACGAACCAGCTGGAGTCAGCGACGGAGTGGCGGTGCAGCCTTCCCGCCGCACTGAAGGATGCAGCGACGAGGCCTGCTGCTCGTTCCCCACCGGGCCGGTGGCGGCGTTGGCAGCAGGCGACGGGGAACGACGGGGACACCCACCAATAGGAGCCTTCTGGGCGACGCGGGCAGCGAGAGCAGCCCGACGCTCGGCACGAGCCCGGCGAGCGTTTGCCATGGACACGACGGAAGATCGACGCGAAACGGCGGAAGAAAGATTCCAGCGCACCCCCTACCTGGCGAGCCAAATGTTGGATGTTGGGTTCCGACAGACCCTTAAGGTTCAAACTCTGGGGTGCGCACGAAGATCTTTCCCCTACCGACCTACGTCCGATCGCCTAGTGAGAATCTAAGCTAAACGATTAACAACACAAGGGACATGAGATTTATACTGGTTCGGGCCACCGTTGTGGTGTAATACCCTACTCCAGTGTGTGGTGCGGTGGATTGGCTCAGGGGCTGATGATGAACAGTACAAGGGATGAACAGCCTCGCAAGATGTGTTCTTGAGCTGGTGCGACGAACTGCTTGGGTGAGTTCGATCGCCCCACGGTCTAATGAGCACTCTCTCAGATGCCCTCTACTGTGTGGTGGCTAGTCATATTTATAGAGGCCCTGGTCCTCTTCCCAAATATTGAGCGGGAAGGGCGCCAACAACGGCCATTTTGAAGGGGAACATCCAGTACAAGTTATCCTGACTAAAGTTGGTCTTCGGCTGCCAAAGGTGTTGGGGAACGTAGCAGAAATTCAAAATTTTCTACGCATCACCAAGATCAATCTATGGAGATTCTAGCAACAAGAGAGGGAGAGGATGAGCATCTTCATACCTATGAAGATCGCTAAGCGGAAGCGTTACAAGAATGCGGATGATGGAGTCGTACTCGCAGTGATTCAAGTCGTGGAAGATCCGATCTAGCGCCGAACGGACGACGCCTCCGCGTTCAACACACGTACAGCCCGGGGACGTCTCCTCCTTCTTGATCCAGCAAGGGGAGAGGAGAAGTTGAGGGAGAACTTCGACAGCACGACGGCGTGGTGGTGGTGGAGCTCGTGGTTCTCCAGCAGGGCTTCGCCAAGCACTACGGAGGAGGAGGAGGTGTTGGAGGAGGGAGGGGCTGCGCTAGGGAAGAGGTGCGGCTGCCCTCCCACCCCTCCACTATATATAGGGGCAAGGGGAGAGGGGGAGGCTCCCTAGGGTTTCCCCTAGGGGGCGGCGGCCAAGCAGATTGGATCTCCCTAGGGAAAATCATAGGGAGACTTGCCCCCCAAGCCAAGCAGGTGGAGGATTGCCTCCCAAGCCAGGTGGAGGCGCCCCACCTCCCCAAATAACATGGGAAAGGGTGTGGGGGGGTGCACCACCCCTTAGTGGGCTGGTTTGCCCCTTCCCCTTTGGCCCATGAGGCCCTCCAGCACTTGTCGGGGCTCCCGAAACACCTTTCGGTCATGCTGGCCATAGCCTGGTACCCCCGGAACACTTCCCGACTCCAATACCCTTCGTCCAATATATCGATCTTCACTACCGGACCATTCCGGTACTCCTCGTGATGTCTGAGAACACATCCGGACGCCGAAACCTTCGGTAACTACATATTATTTCCCATAACAACTCTAGCATCACCGAACCAGACCCTACGGGTTCGGGAACCATGCAGACATGACCTAGACATTCTCCGGCCAATAACCAACAGCGGGATCTGGATACCCATGTTGGCTCCCACATGTTCCATGATGATCTCATCGGATGAACCACGATTTCGAGGATTCAATCAATCCCGTATACAATTCCCTTTGTCCATTGGTATGTTACTTGCCCGAGATTCAACCGGCGGTATCCCTATACCTTGTTCAATCTCGTTATCGACAAGTCTCTTTACTTGTTCCATAATGCATGATCCCATGACTAACTACTTAGTCACATTGAGCTCATTATGATGATGCATTACCGACTGGGCCCAGAGATACCTCTCCATCATTCGGAGTGACAAATCCCAGTCTCGATTTGTGCCAACCCAACAGACACTTTCGGAGATACCTGTAGTGCACCTTTATAGCCACCCAGTTACATTGTGACGTTTGGTACACCCAAAGCATTCCTACGGTATCCGGGAGTTGCACAATCTCATGGTCTAAGGAAATGATACTTGACATTAGAAAAGCTCATAGCAAACGAACTACACGATCTTGTGCTATGCTTAGGATTGGGTCTTGTCCATCACATCATTCTCCTAATGATGTGATCCCGTTATCAATGACATCCAATGTCCATGGTCAGGAAACCATAACCATCTATTGATCAACGAGCTAGTCAACTAGAGGCTCACTAGGGACATGTTGTGATCTATGTATTCACACATGTATTACGGTTTCCAGTTAATACAATTATAGCATGAACAATAGACAATTATCATGAACAAGGAAATACAATAATAACCATTTTATTATTGCGTCTAGGGAAAATTTCCAACAGTCTCCCACTTGCACTAGAGTCAATAATCTAGTTCACATCACTATGTGATTGTAATGAATTCAACACCCATGAGGTTTGATCATATCTCGCTTGTGAGAGAGGTTATTAGTCAATGGGTCTGAACCTTTCAGATTCGTGTGTGCTTTACAAATCTCTATGTCATCTTATAGATGCAGCTACCACGCTCTATTTGGAGCTATTCCAAATAACTGTTCTACTATACGAATCCGGTTTATTACACAGAATCATCTAGATTAGTGTCAAAGTTTGCATCGGCGTAACCCTTGACTGACTCATGGCAAGGCACACTTCAGGTCCAGTACTCAGCATAGCATACTGTAGAGCCTACGTCTAAAGCATGGGGGACGACCTTCGTCCTTTCTCTCTATTCCGCCGTGGTCAGGTCTTGAGTCTTACTCAATACTCACACCTTTTAACACAGCCAAGAACTCCTTCTTTGCCGATCTATTTTGAACTCCTTCAAAATCTTGTCACGGTATGTGTTCGTTTGAAAGTACTATTAAGCGATTTTGATCTATCCTTATAGATCTTGATGCTCAATGTTCAAGTAGCTTAATCCAGGGTTTCCATTGAAAAACGCTTTTCAAATAACCCTATACGCTTTCCAGAAATTCTACAACATTTCTGATCAACAATATGTTAACAACATATACTCATCAGAAATTCTATAGTGCTCCCACTCACTTCTTTGGAAATACAAGTTTCTCATAAACTTTGTATAAACCCAAAATCTTTGATCATCTCATCAAAGCGTATATTCCATCTCCGAGATGCTTACTCCAGTCCTTAGAAGGATTACTGGAGCTTTGCATACTTCTTAGCATCTTTCAGGATTGACAAAACCTTAGAAGGATTACTGGAGCTTTGCATACTTGTTAGCATCTTTCAGGATTGAAAAAACCTTCTGGTTGTATCACATACAATCTTTCCTCAAGAAAATCGTCGAGGAAACAATGTTTTGACATCCTATCTGCAAGATTTCATAAATAATGCAGTAACCGCTAATATAATTCCAAGAGACTCTTAGCATCGCTACGAGTGAGAAAGTCTCATTGTAGTCAACTCCTTAAACTTGTCGGAAAACATCTTAGTGACAAGTCGAGCTTTCTTAATGGTGACACTTACCATCATTGTCCGTCTTCCTTTTGAAATCCATCTGTACCCAACAGCCTCTTACGACCATCAAATAGTTCTTCCAAAGTCTATACTTTGTTTTCATACATGGATCCTCTCTCGGGTTTTATGGCCTCGAGCCACTCGTCGGAATTCGGGCCCACCATCGCTTATCCATAGCTCGTAGGTTTATTGTTGTCTAGCAACATGACCTCCAAGACAGGATTACGTACCACTCAGAAGTAGTATGTATCATTGTCAACCTACGAGTTTTGGTAGTGACTTGATCCAAAGTTTCATGATCAATATCATCAGCTTCCACTTCAATTGGTGTAGGTGCCACAGGAACAACTTCATGTGCCCTGCTACACACTAGTTGAAGTGATGGTTCAATAACCTCATCAAGTCTCCACCATCCTCCCACTCAATTCTTTCAACAAAAACTTTTCCTCGAGAAAGGACCCGTTTCTGGAAACAATCACTTTTGCTTCCGGATCAGAATTAGGAGGTATACCCAACTGTTTTGGGTGTCCTATGAAGATGCATTTATCCGTTTTGGGTTCGAGCTTATCAGCATGAAACCTTTTTTCACATAAGTGTCGCAGCCCCAAACTTTTAAGAAACGACAGCTTAGGTTTTTCTAAACCATAGTTCATACGGTGTCGTCTTAACGGAATTGCGTAGTACCCTATTTAAAGTGAATGCGGTTGTCTCTAATGCCTAACCCATAAACAATAGTGGTAATTCAATAAGAGACATCATGGTATGCACCATATCCAATAGGGTGCAGTTATGATGTTCGGACACACCATCACACTATGGTGTTCCAGGCGGTATTAGTTGTGAAACAATTTCCACAATGTCTTAATTGTATACCAAACTCATAACTCAGATATTCATCTCTATGATCATATCATAGACATTTTATCCTCTTGTCACGGCGATCTTCAACTTCACCCTGAAATTACTTGAACCTTTCAATAATTCAGACTTGTGATTCATCAAGTAAATATACTTGGCATCTACTCAAATCATCTGTGAAGTAAGAACATAACGATATCCACTACGTGCCTCAGCACTCATTGGACTACACACATCAAAATGTATTACTTCCAGCAAGTCGCTTTCTTGTTCCATCTTACTGAAAACGAGGCCTTTCAGTCATCTTGCCCATGTGGTATGACTTGCATGTCTCAAGTGATTCAAAATCAAGTGAGTCCAAATGATCCATCTATATGGAGTTTCTTCATGCATATGTACCAATAGACATGGTTCGCATGTCTCAATCTTTTCAAAAACGAGTGAGTCCAAAGATCCATCAACATGGAGCTTCTTCATGCGTTTTATACCAATATGACTCAAACAATAGTGCCAAAAGTATGTGGTACTATCATTACTATCTTATATTTTTTTGGCATGAACATGTGTATCACTACGATCGAGATTCAATAAACCATTCATTTTAGGTGCAAGACCATTGAAGGTATTATTCAAATAAACAGAGTAACCATTATTCTCCTTAAATGAATAACCGTATTGCGATAAACATAATCCAATCATGTCTATGCTCAACGCAAACACCAAATAACAATTATTTAGGTTTAACACCAATCTCGATGGTAGAGGGAGCATGCGATGCTTGATCACATCAACCTTGGAAACACTTCCAACACACATCGTCATCTCACCTTTAGCTAGTCTCCGTTTGTTCAGTAGCCTTTTATTTCGAGTTACCAACACTTAGCAACCGAACCGGTAGTATTAGGAGTAATAGTAAAGTACACATTAATATAATGTATATCCAATATACTAATGTCGACCTTGCCAGCCTTCTCATCTACCAAGTATCTAGGGTAGTTCTGCTTCAGTGACCGTTCCCCTCATTACAGAAGCAGTTAGTCTCGGGTTTGGGTTCAACCTTGGGTTTCTTCACTAGAGCAACAACTGTTTTGCCATTTCATGAAGTATCCCTTCTTGCCCTTGCCCTTCTTGAAACTAGTGGTTTCACTAACCATCAACAATTGATGCTCCTACTTGATTTCTACTTTCACGGCGTCAAACGTCACGAATAGCTCAAGGATCATCATATCTATCCTTGATATGTTATAGTTCATCACGAAGCTCTAGTAGCTTGGTGGCAGTGACTTTGGAGAAACATCACTATCTCATCTGGAAGACTAACTCCCATTCGATTCAAGTGATTGTAGTACTCAGACAATCTGAGCACATGCTCAACGATTGAGCTTTTCTCCCTTAGTTTGTAGGCCGAGAAACTCATCAGAGGTCTCATACCTCTTGATGCGGGCACTAGCCTGAAATCCCAATTTCAGCCCTTGGAACATCTCATATGTTCCGCGACATTTCAAAATCGTCTTTGGTGCCTCAATTCTAAACCGTTTAACATTATTGAACTATCATGTAGTCATCAAAACGTGTATGTCATTTGTTCGCAACATCCACAGACGACGTTCGAGGTTCAGCACACCGAGCGGTGCATTAAGGACATAAGCCTTCTGCGTAGCAATGAGGATAATCCTCAGTTTACGGACCCAGTCCGCATAATTGCTACTATCAACTTTCAACTAAAATTTCTCTAGGAACATATCTTAAACAGTAGAACTAAAGCATAAGCTACGACATAATTTGCAACGTTCTTTTGACTATGTTCATGATAATTAAGTTCATCTAATGAACTCCCACTCAGATAGACATCCCTCTAGTCTTCTAGGTGATACATGATCCGAGTCAACTAGTCCGTGTCCGATCATCACGTGAGACGGACTAGTAATCATCGGTGAACATCTCCATGTTGATCGTATCTACTATACAACTCATGTTCGACCTTTTGGTCTCTTGTGTTCCAAGGCCATGGCTGTACATGCTAGGCTCGTCAAGTCAACCTAAGTGTTTCGCGTGTGTAAATCTGGCTTACACCCCTTGTATGTGAACGTTAGAATCTATCACACCCGATCATCACGTGGTGCTTCGAAACAACGAACCTTCGCAATAGTGCACAGTTAGGGGGAACACTTTCTTGAAATTTTATGAGGGATCATCTTATTTATGCTACTGTCGTTCTAAGCAAATAAGATGTAAACATGACAAACATCACATGCAAATCATAGAGTGACATGATATGGCCAATATCATCATGTGCCTTTGATCTTCATCTTTGAGGCGCGGCATGATCACCTTCGTCACTGGCATGACACCATGATCTCCATCATCGTGTCTTCATGAAGTTGTCTCGCCAACTATTACTTCTACTACTATGGCTAACGATTAGCAATAAAGTAAAGTAATTACATGGCATTTTCAATGACACACAGGTCATACAATAAATTAAGACAACTCCTATGGCTCCTGCCGGTTGTCATACTCATCGACATGCAAGTCGTGATTCCTATTACAAGAACATGATCAATCTCATACATCGCATATCATTCATCACATTCTTTTGGCCATATCACATCACATAGCATACCCTGCAAAAACAAGTTAGACGTCCTCTAATTGTTGTTGCATGTTTTACGTGGCTGCTATGGGTTTCTAGCAAGAACGTTTCTTACCTACGCAAAAGCCACAACGGTGATATGCCAATTGATATTTACCCTTCATAAGGACCCTTTTCATGGAATCTGATCCGACTAAAGTGGGAGAGACTGGCACCCGCTAGCCACCTTTATGCAACAAGTGCATGTCAGTCGGTGGAACCTGTCTCACGTAAGCGTACGTGTAAGGTCGGTCCGGGCCGTTTCATCCCACAATGCCGCCGAATCAAGATAGGACTAGTAATGGTAAGCAAATTGTACAAACCATCGCCCACAACTACTTGTGTTCTAGTCGTGCATAGAATCTACGCAATAGACCTGGCTCATGATGCCACTGTTGGGGAACGTAGCAGAAATTCAAAATTTTCTACGCATCACCAAGATCAATCTATGGAGATTCTAGCAACAAGAGAGGAAGAGGATGAGCATCTTCATACCTTTGAAGATCGCTAAGCGGAAGCGTTACAAGAACGCGGATGATGGAGTCGTACTCGTGGCGATTCAAGTCGTGAAAGATCCGATCTAGCGCCGAACGGACGGCGCCTCCGCGTTCAACACACGTACAGCCCGGGGACGTCTCCTCCTTCTTGATCCAGCAAGGAGAGAGGAGAAGTTGAGGGAGAACTCCGACAGGACGATGGCGTGGTGGTGGTGGAGCTCGTGGTTCTCCAGCAGGGCTTCGCCAAGCACAACGGAGGAGGAGGTGTTGGAGGAGGAAGGGGATGCGCCAGGAAAGAGGTGCGGCTGCCCTCCCACCCCTCCACTATATATAGGGGCAAGGGGAGAGGGGGAGGCGCCCTAGGGTTTCCCCTAGAGGGGGAGGGGGGGCGGCCAAGCAGATTGGATCTCCCTAGGGAAAATCATAGGAAGACTTTCCCCCCAAGCCAAGCAGGTGGAGGATTGCCTCCCAAGCCAGGTGGAGGCGCCCCACCTCCCGAAATAACGTGGGAAAGGGTGTGGGGGCGCACCACCCCTTAGGCCTCATTTGGTTGCAAGGGAAAGTATCCCAGGGTAGTAATCCCACGAGGGGGGTTTTCCATGGCCATAGGGGATCCCTCTCCCACCACGGGGAGGCCCCCCACGTGAGTTTGGAGATGAGGGGCAGGGGAGGGAATCCCGTTCAGAAAATTGTCAGAAAAGTATCAAATTTCTTGTAAAACATTATAATATTCAAAAGCCATGAAAAATAACAGTCTTTTTTACAAAAATATTATATTAGTTCAAAAGTAACTAATTTTTTTCTCTATTTCATTGCAAACTTCAGGAATGACAAAGAAAAAACAAAAAAACAGGAAACAAGCATAAACAGTAAAAAAATAAAACACTTCAATCCACATCAAACACGCTGACCATAAGTTATACATGTTCAGTCGCACAAATAACGACACTGCGAATAAATTTAGCGTGCTAATCATGGTTTAACAGCGGAAATGCTAACTAAGGTAGAAATCCAGCAAGAATAATCATTTAGTTCCATTATTAACATGTATCTGTGTAAATCATCCATGCCAAAATGTGTTGCTGCTGGGATAGTCACTACTGAAACTTCCAAGATCAACTTCTTTGAACAATTTCATTGACTAGCTTTAGGAAACCTGCAAAGCAAAAAACAACAACGTAGTCACTATACAATATAAATTTTAAACTATATATAAGCACATATATTTATTTATATCCATGTTCCCAATGAAATAGATGCAAACGTAATAAGCACACACCTATTTGTGTTCTTATATGTATAATATTGTTCTCTTTAATTCCTAGATGACCACGGCATGAAAGCCATCATTTCGCAAGAAACGAATGTTAGACTGAAACTAGTTTGAAAATAGCCTTTTGAGCTTTTCGATTGTATAAAAAATATTCCAATTGTAATATTGTATAATGTTCAGAATAATATGCACCGGATGGCACTAATGACAAGCTCGTCACAGCTTTTCTCCTCGATATTGTATTATGTTTAAAGGATTACTACTAACCAACTGCTTCGCTTTGTATAATCTCGTCATGAAACTAAATTCACTGAATTTATTCAAAGCTGCAACTGAAAAACGGGCTCAGAGAAGGACATTGGTATACGATAACTGAAGGTATCAGCTAATGAAAAATGAGCTACAACTGGAAAAAATTCCATCCCACAAGCGATCAGAGTGGACGCCAGAATCGCTCCTGGCGACTACCTACTCTAGCTAAACTTGCTAATAGATTGACTGAAGAAAGACTGAAACTGAAAACTAGACACTAGCTAAAAACGCTGCATGGCAGCAAAACAGAAGTGCCTACCATGGCAGAGAAATATACTAGGTGCGGACTTGGGTTTATTCCAACATACGGCAAGTTCATGGTCGTCTCCGTCGGCTGCGGGCTGAACCCGAAAGAGAGCTACAGCGCCAAGGACGCCGCCAAGTGGGGGATCCTGAACTGAATCGTCAAGGATGGCATTGCCCCCATCGTCGACACGTTCAATGCCACCAGCGCCGACATGGTAATTCCACAAAGAAAAACTGACAAGAGCATGAACTCATTTGTATACACCCTCTGTTTTCTCCACAAGATATTCATCTACTTATAGTTAGCATGTGCAAATTCATGAACAAATTGTAAAATGCCCAATGGAAGAAAACATAAAACTGCACCTCTAAATTGGTACTTCAAAATTACATACCTTATGTTTTCTCCTTGGTAGCAATTTTCTCCTTCAATCAGTAAAGGCCATTTTCTAACAGTATATTAGTAATTGATGACTTAACAGCACTGCATCGATAATACTATCAATTGGCTTTGCTGCAATCACATTATAAGTCAAAATTCTTTACAAAAAGATAATATCAATTCAGAAGTCAAAATATTTATTAGCACATATTCTTATTTATATGCATCTTTCGCAAACAAACAGATCCAAACATAATAAGATGTTGTTCTCTCTTTGAATAATCTGCAGGAAAACTCAAAATCTTAATAGCACATGGTTTCATCTTTTAATTACTTTGCCACTAACATACTTTTTACAAATAAAGCTTGAAATTAAGACAACAATAGATCAACTCAATGGCGTACGCAAAAAGTGTAAAATGGATAGAGATAATGGAGTGAATGTCCCCTTGGGTCCATAGAGTTTAAACCGAAGGCCAATTATCAAGATTACATATGCTCAAACCTTGGTTCCATATCTTGGTACAAAAGGGAAGAACTTGAATGAGAGTAATTTTAAACTGAACAGTTACCATGATACTAATGCTACTTCCATCAGCGCAATTGAATTCCAATAACTGGTATGTTTATGCTACACCGTTATTATAAGCAAGACAAGCATACTTCAGGTTATCCTAAAGATTCTAAGTTAAAATTAGGACAAAGCTAGTACAGGCTGAGTAGTCCCCTTCAGAAATATACTAGAACATTGTGTGTATATTAGCATCACAAGGAGGTAGATGTGGTTGTGCTCACTTGTGAGGCCATGATAGTTAGGTAGAAACACTACTGCAAACGATGGATGTTCTTTCGTATTGGTTCTTGTGATACAAAACTCAAACAGGAGAGAGGGCTCTTGGATCTGTACAGGCGCAAGTTAGTGCGTGTAGCAGGTTAGGAAAAAATGGTGGGTGGAAGAGGAGGAGTAGGGGATAACCTTGGACGAAGAGGAGCATGATCTCCTGGCCGTCGTCGTCATCGGAAGGTGAAGATCTTGGGGGCGGAGACGAGATCCGGGAAGTAGTAGGATGGCGACCCCGGCCCCGTCACCCCATCCGGAGGGGCAGAGCGTCGAAGGGAGGAGGGCAGGGGGCGTCGCAGTCGCCGGTCGGAGGAGGCAGGAGCGGTGGACGGAGGCAGACCAGAGCGGTGGACGGAGGAGGTTTTCCAGTCGCCGCCGCCGCCAGTCGTTCACGAGTGCGAGACAGAACGAGCGAGGGTTTCCTCCCCGACGTCTGCACTCGTGGGAGCCTTTCCCGGGGAAAGGCCGGGGAAAGGCCAGGGGTACTCCTTCCTTGTGGGCGTCCAAACGTGATCGTGAGAATTCCGGGGTTTATTCTGTCCGTGGTTTGTCGGCCCGGGGAAAAGGCAGGGATCCCGGGGGGATTCGGTGAAACCAAACGAGGCCTTAGTAGGCTGGTTTGCCCCTTCCAATTTGGCCCATGAGGCCCTCCAACACTTGCCGGGGCTTCGAAACACCTTTCAGTCATACTGGCCATAGTCTGATACCCCCGGAACACTTCCGGACTCCAATACCCTTCGTCTAATATATCGATCTTCACTGCTGGACCATTCCGGAACTCCTGTGATGTCCGGGATCACGTCCGGGACTCCGAACTACCTTCGGTAACCACATACTATTTTTCATAACAACTCTAGCGTCACCGAACCTTAAGTGTGTAGACCCTACGGATTCGGGAACCATGCAGACATGACCGAGACGTTCTCCGGCCAATAACCAACAGCGGGATCTAGATACCCATGTTGGCTCCCACATGTTCCATAATGATCTCATCGGATGAACCACGATGTCGAGGATTCAATCAATCCCGTATACAATTCCCTTTGTCCATTGGTATGTTATTTGCCCGAGATTCGATCGGCGGTATCCATATACCTTGTTCAATCTCGTTACCGGCAAGTCTCTTTACTCGTTCCATAATGCATGATCCCGTGACTAACTACTTAGTCACATTGAGCTCATTATGATGATGCATTACCGAGTGGGCCCAGAGATACCTATCCATCATACGGAGTGACAAATCCCAGTCTCGATTCGTGCCAACCCAACAGACACTTTCGAAGATACCTGTAGTGCACATTTATAGCCATCCAGTTACGTTGTGACGTTTGGTACACCCAAAGCATTCCTGCGGTATCCGGGAGTTGCACAATCTCATGGTCTAAGGAAATGATACTTGACATTAGAAAAGCTCATAGCAAACGAACTACACGATCTTGTGCTATGCTTAGGATTGGGTCTTGTCCATCACATCATTCTCCTAATAATGTGATCCCGCTATCAATGACATCCAATGTCCATGGTCAGAAAACCATAACCATCTATTGATCAACAAGCTAGTCAACTAGAGGCTCACTAGGGACATGTTGTGATCTATGTATTCACACATGTATTACGGTTTCCAGTTAATACAATTATAGCATGAACAATAGACAATTATCATGAACAAGGAAATACAATAATAACCATTTTATTATTGCCTCTAGGGCATATTTCCAACAAAAGGCACTAGCGATGACGCCGTCTTGGGCTCCACGGTGACCTCCATCCTGCCGCTCTGCTGGTCTTGGTCTTGTTGCACTGAAATGGCAACCTTTGCCTGATGCCTCGGTACTCCACGCCTGTGCTTGCCCCCTTTGCACAAAAGAGGAAACAAGGACGTTGCGTAGGCTGGCGCCCGCCTAGTCTCAATCGTCATGGCTTGCGTCATGAGCACCTCGCGAGGTACCCCGCCTTGATCTCTCCGCCTCCTCGCAAGCCTTCCTGGCGAGGCCGTTCCTGATGAAGCCTTGCGTCGTCCGCCCCGCGAGGCTTGGCCCCTCGCTAGGGTCTTGAGTCTTGTGCTGATGAAGATGGTCCGTACTGGGGCACCACTTGAGCCACGCCGCAGGCCGCAGGCAGGCAAGTCTGGGGACCCCCGTTCCCAGAACGCCGACAGTTAATTTATCGGCCATTTGCAAAGATATTTTAGTAGGTGTCAACTTATTCAATTCAAGTCTATGATATAAAGAGAGAGGCATAACACTAACACCGGCTCCAAGATCACATAAAGCAGCTTTAACATAGTTTTTTTAATGGAGCATGGTATAGTTGGTACTCCTGGATCTCCTAGTTTCTTAGGTATTTCACCCTTAAAAGTATAATTAGCAAGCATGGTGGAAATTTCAGCTTCTGGTATCTTTCTTTTATTTGTAACAATATCTTTCATGTACTTAGCATAAGGATTCATTTTAAGCATATCAGTCAAACGCATACGCAAAAAGATAGGTCTAATCATTTCAGCAAAGCGCTCAAAATCCTCATCATCCTTTTTCTTGGATGGTTTAGGAGTAAAAGGCATGGGTTTCTGAACCCATGGTTCTGTTTCTTTACCTTGCTTTCTAGCAATGAAGTCTCTCTTATCATAACATTGATTCTTTGATTGTGGGTTATCAAGATCAACAGCAGGTTCAATCTCTACATCATTGTTATTATTAGGTTGAGCATCAACATGAACATTATCATTAACATTATCACTAGGTTCATGTTCATCACCAGATTGTGTTTCAGCATCAGAAATAGAAATATCATTGGGATTCTCGAGTGTGTCTACAACAGGTTCACTAGAAGCATGCAAAGTCCTATCATTTTACTTCTTTTTAGAAGGACTAGGTGCATCAACATTATTTCTCTGAGAATCTTGCTCAATTCTCTTAGGGTGGCCCTCAGGATACAAAGGTTCCTGAGTCATTTTACCACCTCTAGTCATAACTCTAACAGCATTATCATTTTTCTTATTATTTAATTCATTGAGCAAATCATTTTGAGCTTTAAGCACGTGTTCTACTTGAGTGGTAACCATGGAAGCATGTTTACTAATGATCTTAAGTTCACCCTTAACTCTAGACATATAATCACTCAAGTGTCCAATCATATAAGCATTACTTTTCAATTGTGTACCAACATAAGCATTGAAATTTTCTTGTTTAGCCATAAAGTCATCAAACTCATCCAAGCATTGGCTAGCAAACTTAGTAGATGGGACTTCAACTTTATCATATCTATAGAGAGAATTTACCTTTACTACCTGTGTCGGGTTATCAAGACCATGTATTTCTTCAATAGGTGGTATATTAAGGCTATGTATTTCTTTAACAGGAGGTAAATTCTTAACATCTTCGGCTTTAATACCTTTTTCTTTCATAGATTTCTTTGCCTCTTGCATATCTTCTGGACTGAGAAATAGAACACCTATTTTCTTCGGAGTTAGCTTAGGAGTTGGTTCAGGAAGTGTCCAATTGTTTTCATTACTCAATATATTATTCAATAACAATTTAGCTTGATCAACAGTTCTTTCCCTGAAAACACAACCAGCACAACTATCCAGGTGGTCTCTGGAAGCATCGATTAGTCCATTATAAAAGATATCAAGTATTTCATTTTTCTTGAGAGGATGATCAGGCAAAGCATTAAGTAATTGGAGAAGCCTCCCCCAAGCTTGTGGGAGACTCTCTTCTTCAATTTGCACAAAATTATATATTTCCCTTAAAGCAGCTTGTTTCTTATGAGCTGGGAAATATTTAGCAGAGAAGTAATAAATCATATCCTGGGGACTACGCACACAACCAGGATCAAGAGAATTAAACCAAATTTAGCATCACCCTTCAATGAGAACGGAAATGACTTAAGGATATAACAGTAGCGAGTTCTCTTGTTATTAGTGAACAGGGTGGCTATATCATTCAATTTAGTAAGATGTGCCACAACAGTTTTAGATTCATAGCCATAAAAAGAATCAGATTCAACCAAAGTAATTATCTCAGGATCGACAGAAAAATCTTAATCCTTATCGGTAACACAGATAGGTGAAGTAGCAAAAGCAGGGTCATATTTCATTCTAGCATTCAGAGACTTTTCTTTAAGCTTAGCTAGTAACTTCTTAAGATCAGATCTATCATTGCAAGCAAGAAAATCTCTAGCGGTTTCTTCATCCATAACTGTGACGCCCCCGATTCAATCGTACACTAATCATGCACGCAAACGTGTACGATCGGGATCAGGGACTCACGGGAAGATATCACAACACAACTCTAAAACATAAATAAGTCATACAAGCATCATAATACAAGCCAGGGGCCTCGAGGGCTCGAATACAAGTGCTCGATCATAGACGAGTCAGCGGAAGCAACAATATCTTAGTACAGACATAAGTTAAACAAGTTGCCTTAAGAAGGCTAGCACAAACTGGGATACAGATCGAAAGAGGCGCAGGCCTCCTGCCTGGGATCCTCCTAACTACTCCAGGTCGTCGTCAGCGGGCTGCACGTAGTAGTAGGCACCTCCGGTGTAGTAGGGGTCGTTGTCGACGGTGGCGTCTGGCTCCTGGACTCCAGCATCTGGTTGCGACAACCAGAAAGAAAGGAAGGGGGGAAAAGGGGGGAGAAAGCAACCGTGAGTACTCATCCAAAGTACTCGCAAGCAAGGAACTACACTACATATGCATGGGTATATGTGTAAGGAGGCCATATCGGTGGACTGAACTGCAGAATGCCAGAAAAAAGGGGGATAGCTAGTCCTATCGAAGACTACGCTTCTGGCAGCCTCCGCCTCGCAGCACGTAGAAAAGAGTAGATTGAAGTCCTCCAAGTAGCATCTCCGAGTAGCATCTCCAGTAGCATCGCATAGCATAATCCTACCCGGCGATCCCCTCCTCATATCCCTGGGGGAGAGCGACCACCGGTTGTATCTGGCACTTGGAAGGGTGTGTTTTATTATGTATCCGGTTCTAGTTGTCATAAGGTCAAGGTACAACTCCAAGTCGTCCTGTTACCGAAGATCACGGCTATTCGAATAGATTAACTTCCCTGCAGGGGTGCACCACATAACCCAACACGCTTGATCCCATTTGGCCGGACACACTTTCCTGGGTCATGCCCGGCCGCGGAAGATCAACACGTCACAGCCCCACCTAGGCAAAATAGAGAGGCCAGCACGCCGGTCTAAACCTAAGCGCACAGGGGTCTGGGCCCATCACCCATAGCACACCTGCACGTTGCGTGGGCGGCCGGAAGCAGAACTAGCCCCCTTAATACAAGAGCAGGCTTACGTTCCAATCCGGCGTGCGCCGCTCCGTCGCTGACGTCTGAAGTGCTTCGGCTGATACCACGACGTCGGGATACCCATAACTACTCCCGCGTAGATGGTTAGTGCGTATAGGCTCGTAGCCAACTCAGATCAAATACCAAGATCTCGTTAAGCGTGTTAAGTATCCGCGAACGCCGAACAGGGCTAGGCCCACCTGTCTCCTAGGTGGTCTCAACCTGCCCTGTCGCTCCGCCACAAAGTAACAGTCGGGGGCCGTCGGGAACTCAGGCCCACCACTACCTGGATGGAGCCACCTGCCCCTTCAGCCCCCATCTCCAAACAGTATCACCAGTAATGTAACAGTGTAAAATATATAGTATATGCCCGTGATCACCTCCCGAAGTGATCACAGCCCAGTAGTATAGCATGGCAGACGGACAAGAGTGTAGGGCCACTGATGGAACACTAGCATCCTATACTAAGCATTTAGGATTGCGGGTAAGGTATCAATGACTGTAGCAGCAATGACAGGCTATGCATCAGAATAGGATTAACGGAAAGCAGTAACATGCTACACTACTCTAATGCAAGCAGTATAGAGAAGAGTAGGCGATATCTGGTGATCAAGGGGGGGGGCTTGCCTGGTTGCTCTGGCAAGAGAGAGGGGTCGTCAACTCCGTAGTCGAACTGGTCAGCAGCAGCGTCGGTCTCGTAGTCTACCGGAGAGAAGAGGGGGAAGAAATAATGAATACAGAGCAAACAAATCATCACAAAATATAACAAGGCAATACGCGGTGTTCGGTGTGCCCTAACGCGGTAGTAGGTGATACCGGTGAAGGGGGCAAAACATCCGGGAAAGTATTCCCGGTGTTTCGTGTTTTCGGGCAGAGGAGCCGGAGGGGGAAAGTTGCGAGTTCGATAGGTTAGGGGTGTGTGGCGGACGAACGGGTTGCGTATCCGGATTCGTCTCGTCGTTCTGAGCAACTTTCATGTTGAAAATATTTTAATCCGAGTTACGGATTAAAAGATATGATTTTTAAAAGATTTTAACAATTTTGGAATTTAATTATTTATTTAATTAATTCGAAAAAATGTATTTATGACGTCAGCATGATGTCATGCTGACGTCAGCAGTCAACAGGGGTTGACTGAGTCAACCCTGACAGGTGGGTCCCGTTCGTCATACACTGTTAACTAATTAACCTAATTAAGTTTAATTAACAGTAGTTAATTAGGTTAATTAGTTATTAGGTTAATTAACCAGGATTAATTAGATTAATTATTTACTTAA